>NW_015505231.1:1481581-1484224 GCF_001515645.1 Sinocyclocheilus grahami
CCACAAAACCACAAAATATCAACAAATTTACTTAAGAATATTTTATTTAACTATATTTCATTAAACCAAATGAAATCCAAAAGTAAAAAAGTAAAGTGCAACATAAAGTGCAAGAAGCAAGTGTCCATCTCATAGTCCAAATCACTGAAATCAAAGTTCAGTGTAAAAATGACAACATATCCACGTGTTCTAGTCTACTAATAATAAAATTATAATTAAAAAAACACTTTTTAAAGGAGTATTTACCAGAAATATTATTTACCAGAATTTATTTAGGAGAAAAATGTAAATGTGCAGTATTTCTGAAAAAAAAAATACTTTTTTTTGTTTTTAAATAAAATCAATTAATTGGAGATGCTTTTGATTATTAAAATTTAATGTAACCATTAAAATGAAATCCAGAAAATAATGGAAAACAGAATTTGGTAAAGATAAAACTGTAAAACTAAATTAATTAGACAGGCTTTTTGATCAATAAAATTTAATTTAATCATTAAAACAGAGTGAAAATGGAAAAAAACTGAATTTGGAAATAAAACGGATTTCATAGTGCCCTATAATTATATTTTTTTTTTTGTGGTAATAAAAATATATATAAGTGAACAATAGCCTTTAAAATTACTTAAAATACATATATAATAGCAATGAGGCAATAATAATTAGTTCAAATAAAGTATCAAAAGCAAGAAATCATATGGTTTTATTGAACAAAATTGTTAAAATACATAATGTATTATAAACAACAAAGCTGATGTATATTACGCATTACAACAAAGGCCTGCAGTGGGCGCCAATGGCCTGACGATTGTTTTTACACATTACTGTGCGATCTAATCCTTGTTTAATATTGACCAAGCACCATTTCATTCAAATGTCTACTTAATCTTTAATATTTGGCCATTTCTTTAGGACAGAAATGCTATAGCCACTGTAATTAAATGAATGCGTGGACATCAAACCGTGTAAATTCAGAGTGAGGGTTTGAGCTTTTATTTTGAAACCGCAATGTATTCTCCTGTGTTTGCGTAGATTTATAAATGATTTACCTTACAAATCTGATGAAATGGGGCATGTTGCGTTCCCAGATGAACGTTATAATAAACCCAAACTCACAACAACATGCAGAGATGGAGTTTGAGACGCTCCACACATGTAAATGATAACAGTTCCTGTGGAACTACTGTGAACAGAGACGCTGTGTGACGCATGTACTTAACCTACACGCATGTAAATAATTAAAGCGCATATACTGTTTTAGAACTGCATTGCATATAATTATTTAAATAAATCGTAGCGTTTGTGAATTCACAATTATGCTTAATTATGATTTTAAATGGGTTTAATATATCATGCAGCCTTGGAAAACAGACTAAAGGTGCGTTCACGCCATATCGGAATTCCCATAATTACGAGATTCCAACTTGTAAAAAGCGTTCACGTCCTCATAGAACTCGTAATTACAACTTGTGAACTGGGAGTTATGGGTTTTATACATTCTCGTCTGTGAAATGCGCCACTTCCGGTATGTTGCCAGTTAGTCGTCGCGAGCAAAATTAAGTCTACTTATACTATGCCCTACAAGTATATACTCTTTTTGTGAAGAAAAAGTACATACTTTTGAGTATGTAGAAGAATAGTAGGCAAGCTTTGGAACATACTACTTCATCATAGCTGTTTCTTTAACTGACACTCTGTTGCTTAGTTACGTGCATTAGGAAGTAGACCATCCGGAAGTAGACCATCCGGGAATCTTTGGCATACTTTTTTAAACATACTATGATTTGGGACATACTAATTCTATTTTCGAATACTATTTAGGACGGATAGTATGCGAATTGGGGAGGATTTTTAAAAATCGAATAGTCGAATAAAATCGACAAATCGCGACAGCCCTACTTGGGTCCTTTCTTTAAAGTAAATGAATGCATTTTTTTCACCTTTTTTCATCCATTTGACAATTCTCTACGCCTGATTGTATAGGAAGGTTATTCTAGATGTAGGCATTCAATAAGCCCAGTAAAGAGTGTGTGACATATTGTGCTATGAATAATGCTTCTGGAGAAACTTTTAACCTCACACAAAGTTATTCATAATGTGTTTTACGTCTTGGGGGCCATCTTTTTGACAGCGTTGACCCCATTGTGGATTCCCAACTCTTCCACACTGTTACCTCTGGGTCGTCCGTCTCATTGGCGGGGGGTACTGTACCAGACACCACAAAAGAATAGATGGCCATCACTCTGAATCCTGTCTGCCATGAAAAGACCTCAACTGTGGGCCGAGGGGGGAGAAGTCACTGTCTCCCATGGCAACCTCCTCGATTGTCTCTGGCCTTCTCTGGCAGCTATTCATTGGGCCCGTCCCCCTAATGAAGGATGCCCATCAGTGTAGAGATGTGAAAGACACTGAATGTCCCACCACGGTGGAATCCAGACTCTCTCTCTCTTCATGTCTGTCTCGTGCCCTCTTCAGCTCCCCAAGTCTCAATATGAGTTTCTCTGCTACCTTCACCCTAAGCCCCCTCTGTCTTTCCCTTTTGTCTGGCCCTCTCTGGATGATCTCCATTGGCGCAACTGTAAGATAAGCACGTTTGGTTAATGGCAAAGAGGAGAAGAGGCTATTATGGAGTAGTGCTGGTCCAGT
>NW_015505231.1:1484603-1500940 GCF_001515645.1 Sinocyclocheilus grahami
CGGGTGCGGGGTGGGGGGGGGGGGGTGTTGGGGAAGACCCAGACACCCCATACAGTGAGATACAGTAAGGGAAGATGGGGCCATCCGTCTTCATTTGGAGAGAAGGAGGGGTCAATGCTGGTTCTCTTGTCAAGTGGGCCCCAGGGATAAGCAATGTATTCCGGGTTCTCATAAAGCCTCCGTCTGCACCGATGATGTGGGGATGTATGGAAGCGGCTTTGAGTAATGCAAGATAAGTCTTTGTTTTAAAAAAAAGGGAAAGAGGCAAAGCAGGAAAGTCTGTGACCCCTGAAAAGAGAGTTCATTTTCTAACATACTTTCCCATTTTTTCATGATAGTAGACTCTGGCATTTACGTCAACAATAATGACAGGCTGCGCTTCCACCACTTTTGATAAAACATTCCAAAGGGAATATCCCTTCTCCCGACCACACACTCAGACACCCACTCACACATGGGGTGAAGTTGCACCCACACTGCAGCACAGACCCTTCCACACTCCTCGCAACCATGGAGATTTATGTACACATTACAGTGTGTGAAAGAAGACGAGGGAGGTTATGATGGTGTGCTTGAGCCTGAGGGTAGTCAGTCAACAAAGAGTCCCAGAGATAGCGTACACAAACACAGTCTCCAACACACACATCAACTGTTTATAAAATCTAGCAGCACCTTATGACGGAAATTGTGTGGTGAGGGAGGAAGAAAGAAAGAAAGAAAGAAAGAAAGAAAGAAAGAAAGAAAGAAAACAAAAAAGAAAGCAAAAGAAAAAGAAAAAAAATCTAAAGCAAAAGAATTCAAGATTTGTTTTTCCCTCTACTTCAAATTCAACTTATTACTTAAAAGAAAAGAAGACAGAAACAATGAAGAAAAAAACTAAAAGAAACACAACGAAGGAAGAACTCAAGTAAGAATTTATTAAAAAAACAAAAGAAACAATAAAAGAAAAACCAGAAGGAAAGGATGAAAGATAAAAAGAACAAACACAAGACGAAATAAAGAAAGAAAGAAAGAAGGCAACAGGCGACAAGGTAAAAGAGAAACAAAGTGCAGAGCAACAGACAGCATGACAGAAAGGAAAGAGAGAGAGAACAAATGAAAGGGTGGGGGGAGATTTCCTTTGCGGCAGCATGTGGAGTAACAGTACACCGCTGAATTGAACCAACACCGAGGCTGAGAGGAGAGACTGAGCACGGGGAGGGGGAGAAATCAATAAGGGAGGCCAGAGAGCTGGAGGGAGCTCTAAATGGATTAGACTAAGGGAATGTGTTCGATAGGTTATGGCTTTTGCGTGAGCTAGTCACCGCGGGCCATGCAGAATACTAATCAGTGCTGCAGTCTCTGCTTCAGAGACCTCACTGCATGCTCAGCACAAACGCACAGCGACCTCATCCCCCTCTCTGCTCCAGCTCTGAGATCATAGAAGCATCTGTAGATTTGTACAGCAGATTTGTCTGCAGTATTGTTGTGGAACCCAAAGTTTTCCAGTAACATTCCTGTGATGCTTACATCATAAACTCGTCCAAAGCGATGCGATCAGATAGCCTCGTACCGTTGGGCTGCTTGGAGTAGAAGGGGATCAAGTTCCTTCAAAAGAAAACCAAATGGATGGCGGAGGTTAAATAAGGCCAGTATCTTTCTCTCTGTTTTGGTATTCAACAGCCTGCATGAGCTGCTCTACGTATATGCCACCATAAAATTGCAGCTTACATACTTTGAAATGAACTAGTAGCTAAAGAAAAGGGTGTTTATGGAATAAAAACCTGTTTAATCCACCTTTTAGTACAGATTTCTCAAGTGAGAATAAACAGAGATGCAAACAAATGTGTTTTAGTCAATCAGGCTCTTTAATCAGAGCAAACTCAGCAGAAAAGAACTCACAACACCCACAGGCCACTAAGATTATCGTCTGGTTTGAAGTCGTAGTGGCAAATCCTTTCACTGCTCCTCCACCGCTACCCCCCTTCTTCCTTCTCTTTCTCTCTTTATGTTTAATGTGGCGGTACACCAGTGTACTAAAACATCAAACAGAAGCTATTGCCTTTCATTTCCACAACTGAAACCAAGTCGTGCGTTGTAGTTCTTTTTTGAAAGCAAAGCACCAACAAATGCGTGGTTCAGAGGAGAAACCGAGAGCAAGGGAGAGAAAAAGAGGGAGTGGAAAAAGAGACCATCTGTACTGATTTTTGGGAGCGAGTCAGTAGCTGCGGGCCATCAAGTGGATGTGCTGAACACTTTTTTGTCTCTCTCCAAAAGGACAAACTCTTGACTGCTTCTGCCACAAGGACCCACTGGAAACAATCAGCAAATAAATAAATAAATAAATGACTAGACAAAAACAACTGCTGTGGCCCTGTTGCATTCCATACATTCGTAGTTCCGTAACTCTTTTCCTACAAGTTTCGGCTGGGGCCCCAAATTGTCAATGGGTTTGTGTGTGTGTGTGTGTGTGTGTGTGTGTGTGTGTTTTGTCCCAGCCAGCTGCCCCTTTAATTTTCACTATTACAGCACACTGGAGTTTATATTGCATCTGCAAACACTGCCAATGGGAAAGATGTGTCACATGGATGTAAAGGAAAAATGCAAGGGTTTACAAAAGCGGAGCTCCATATAGAAATCAAAAGTTGAGAATAGCCCACTGGAAACAATCAGCAAATAAATAAATAAATAAATGACTAGACAAAAACAACTGCTGTGGCCCTGTTGCATTCCATACATTCGTAGTTCCGTAACTCTTTTCCTACAAGTTTCGGCTGGGGCCCCAAATTGTCAATGGGTTTGTGTGTGTGTGTGTGTGTGTGTGTGTGTGTGTGTGTTTTGTCCCAGCCAGCTGCCCCTTTAATTTTCACTATTACAGCACACTGGAGTTTATATTGCATCTGCAAACACTGCCAATGGGAAAGATGTGTCACATGGATGTAAAGGAAAAATGCAAGGGTTTACAAAAGCGGAGCTCCATATAGAAATCAAAAGTTGAGAATAGGGATGGTAATTGTAAAGATGTTAATAGCTTCAGTTAATTCCATTAATGATTCATTAGTACTTGTAAAAAGTAAATGTTTCGGGGAGAGAAAAAGAAAAAGAAATACAATTCCATAGTCAAATTGTAAGATAATTTCAATAAAAACACATTTAAATCAGTTCTCACAAAAGATGCATTTTAAAAAAAGTCATTTTTAAAGACACCATCAATACATGGCAATACTGTCCTTTACTATATATTAAACAACCAAAAATGTGGTAACATATTTTATTAATTTTATTACACAAACTGTGCAGTGCTCCATCAGAGTTTTCTCTAGTGCCCTTAATCAGGAAGAAAAATCACATGGTGGTTTCAAGAATAATTCTGGTCTAACTTTCCATGTATGTGGACATCAGAGACAAAGTGAATTATATAGGAGACAGACAGCAAGAAAAAGTGAAAAGTGGAGAAACCACAATCTGTACTTAGTCACCGACAGGGGTGACAACCTCTAGGTCATGTGGCTAGTCCTGACCCTGCCGTATACTCAGCCAGCTGGAAAACTAGGCGCAAACAGCTCTTCTACAGTGCGCACACACACGGCTAATAAAGGCCCAATAGGGAACACAGTGTGTGTGTGTGTATTTGTGTGTTGGGGGTTCTGGCAAGTTGAGAGAGGGAGTTTGATGAATGACCAGCTCTTCTCAAGGAGTTGGCAACCGCTCCACTGACGCAGGCATCCAAATGTCATGAGCAAGCTGGGGGTCCAGGTGCCCCCTGAAATGACCCCCTGGCCTGTCCCCACGTGCCGCAGGCAGCCACCTTGTTTTCAAAGATCTGTTGTGCTCAATTAAACTTCACGTGACACCTTCCGCATCTTTAGCGAGGTCTTGACACCAGGGGCAAAAGCTATGTCCTGCAGTCGTAAAACAAGACTTTTTAACATGCTAGAACAAATGAGAAATAATCCGGCCGACACCAGAAAAGCAGCCAATAAAACACTGCCTACTTCACAAGGGACCAAAATAAACATTGGGGAGTTTGGGGCAGGAAATCACAGCACCTTCAGTTCACACTGTCATTGATACATTGAGCTCTTGTGATTGTGTAACACCTTCTAGTTGTTGAGTAACGCTTGCTGTGCCTGCACAAAGCACGACAATTTGTTTTTGGTGTTCAATAACTGGAAACCATAAGAAAAATTAAAATCTACATATTAAATTTTAATTAATTTTCTTAAATTATTTAGCTTTACAAAAGGACAGCTAGGTGTTTGAAACAAACCAACTGCCAGACCAATGCAAATATTTATTAGAGGCTTGAACCAGCACTTAATTTACACTGGCATTTTTGAGGTTTTGTGTAATGTCATATGTTTAGGATAGTGTAAACACTGAGATAAAGGTTGTGAACATATTCCAGCATGGGATGGAAAATAAATAGCTTGGGTTAAAATGAAAAATGCTCGTTTGATATAAACCAGCTGGTCCCTTTTCAAATCTATTTCTGCCTAGTCACTGTTAGGGTAAAAGCCTGTACAGTATAAAATGCAACAGACTCAAAAACAAAGTTGTTATTCCTAATGCAAGCTATTAGGAATCTTTCCCTTACTAAAAGGAGGGCTGGTAAATGAGAGTTATGATTTGAGTTCTGAAGTGAAAAAAGCATCACTTCACATGAACAGGTTTGATTTACAGGGGCCAATGTGGACAATCACACAAAACAAATTCAAAATATCTTCTCCTCATTACTGTCTCATTTGCTAGCAATGCAAATAATCAAAAGTGAATTCTACTGAACTGTTTTCACAGAGAATAACTGATCTGGATAATGTTAGAATTATTTGACGAGAGAATGGAGCTGAACAGCACTTGTAGAAGCGCAGGCACAATGGCATGGCCAGACTTGGTGAAGTGCAGAGGCAGGACATGGCACGATGCCCACCAACAAGCCTGCCGCCCCTCATTCCTGTCCCCTCAACCACCTTTTCAATGGGTATTCAGCTGGGCATTTACTAAGGTGCTATTACAAACGCAGGCGAGTCAGCCTAAACCCAAGGCAAACTGTGTGATGTCCCTACAGATACCAGGTGCTGTGGCTAGCAGTATAAACACCTTAACATTTTTAACCAGAACACGCAATCAATTACAAATTGTACACAAACAACAGTAGTTGTGAAAATGTAAAACAGTTAATGTAGTAGAACATGGTTTTACCTTACAAACACCTTACTTTCGCTGACATAAAGACATGAAAATCACTGAACACAATTTACTTTTTCAGTTCACAGCCAGGGACCACAACCACAATTTCCTTTGTGATGCGGGTAAAGATTTTACTTTTGTTTTACATTGGGTATTATTATGCTGGATTTTATAAATGTGAATAATGTCAACTGCTATTCCGCTGCCATCAGGAAACTTTCCTCCATGCCCACTGCATTGCGGATGCCAACTAACGAATCAAAGGCATGCAGCAAGCAGACAAAGAGGGTTTGATACCAAATCCTCAGTCGCTGGCACTCTCCCTACCACTCTCCTGGCACAACGCTAACAAAATGGCCGCCCTGGGTGCACTGGCACAATGTGAGAGCATTGTCTAGAGATGGGCGCTGGATACTAGAGGCAAAACATGCCGCAATGCCATGGTTAAGTCCTTAACAGAGACCACAATATTCATTTGCTGACACTCATTTTCTTGATTAGTTTCTTCCATATTCTTCTTTTTTTCAGATTATAAAAAGGTCAGAAATATCTTTAATGAGTAACATTTATAACATCAGTCAGCAGCAGCAAGTGATTATGTTACACAAACGGGTATAATATTATATATATATATATAAAAAAATTTTTTCAATGAGAGTATGACTGCTAGCTGCTAGCGCAATATTTTTATTTTATTTATACATTTTTCGTATTTGCCACATCATTAACAATCAGGTGATTTTATTCGCACTCATTTAAATGACATTTAGTTTTGATATGGTCAAAAGAACAACATGGAGGTAGCATAACGTAACACAACACTCAATACCTCACTCTACATTTAGTAATTTAGCAGATGCTTTTATCAAAAGCGACTTACAAATGAGGACAATAGAAGCAATCAAAACCAACAAAAAAGCAATAATATGACAAATTTGTACAAATAAGTGCTATGACAAGTTTCGGTTAGTCTAAGGCAGTAAATTTTTTTTTTTTTTTTTTTTTTTTTATAAATAAAAGTAGAGGCTATGGTCTATTAAGTGCATGAGAGATTTAGGTTGCCGTGTGAGTGCCAACAGGCGAATGCACGCCATCTTACAAAGACACAAAAGAGATTCTGATGCCAACCATGGTGCCAGTGGCAACCATTATTGTCCCTCCACTCTGCCTTCTGCTTACCCTGGCACTTCAGTTTCACAAAATGGAGGTGCCGTGCCTGACGATAAACCAACTCTTTGTGAAAACATTCAGAGTCACAAAAGCAACATTTTGATATTATTAAAATAACAAAATATGGATAACGTCGAAATTCTTCTGAAACAGAAAACCCCTTAAAGTGGAAATACAAGAAATAGTTTAAGTGGCAGCATTCCTCATTTGTAAATCATTTTGGATAAAAGTGCATGTTAAATGAATAAATGTGAAGGTACATGTAAGTGTGCCGACTTAATTTTCCCTTTACGTTGCTAAAATAAACAAGTACTCAAACAATAGAAGAAAAGCAAGAGAGTTAAATAACTGTGAAAATTACCAGAACAAATCTAGCTGGGAACTTGACAATAAAAACAAACAAGAGAGAAATTTTTAAAAATATATATATATATTTATATTAGAATGTTATTGTGTAATTGTGCCATTTGCAGAAATTCTCCACCTTAGGAAATATAATATTTAGCATATATTTATATAATGAGGGAAATGTATATGTTTATATGAATTATGCTGACATATTTGTCACTTTTATATGCCAACAAATTTGTGAAAGGTAAAGTCTTTTAATACAACCAGTTTAATACTATTTAAATGTACCAAGTTAGATCTTTTTGAAACTTTCTTGCATGTAACACAAGAAATGTATGCCCTTAGTCTTATGTACATAACAACTGGAAATTACATTCATTTTATTTTGTCTCTACACCCTTCGATCTGCTAGTTAAGAGTAGGACCTAAATTCAACAAATGTTATTTCCCAACCTCTCATCAGACTTACCTTGGTCCTGGACGTAGTATGCCAGAAACAAGTCCAGCTCTTTCACCGAGACAGTGATGTGGTGGGGCTGGACGCAGAGTCCTGGGTTGGTGCAGTGTGGGGACTTGACTAAACGCTCCCCATCTGTGCTCTCCAGCGGAATACCTTTAAACAGGATGACCATCACCAGGTCCAGCCGCCACACTTTGTCAGCCTGCCTCAGGCAGTCGATTCGGCGGATCTTGCCCTTCTGATCGGGGTTGGAGAGAACACAGCACGGGTGCTTTTTGCCCGTTACACTGAGCACAAAGTCCTCCCGGTACTCCTGCCGGATGTCCTTGCGCAGCTTGGCCAGGAGACGGGACGCCCATTTCTGTTTGATTTCAGGCTTCTCGCTGAGCAGCTCATCTTTCACGGCCCGTTCCTCATCCTTGGACATCCGCTTTTCGTGCTTCTTGAAGTACTTGCGCTTTCGCGCCTGTAGGTTGAACCAGGTGTAGGCTATGGCACGGACATGAGGGAGCAGTGCCTCGATGAAGGGATGAAACTCATCCTGAGAAGAGAGAGGGAGGGAAAAAGGAGAAAAATTGAGCAGGAGCAGAAGTGACCTTTTGGCATGGGTTCCCGTTTGAATTAGCCAACAGCTCGTGCAGCCAGAAACGAAAGAGGAAAAAAGCGGTTTAGAAATCTTTTCACATAAAAATCATTTATAAGTAGATAAAAGTTATACAAATGACCATTTAATGGTCCAGAAAAAGCATTAAACAGAGTTACAGTTACAAATACCAGTACCAAATATATTTTTCTAACTCTAGCATTCCATTTCCTGCTTTTAAAGAACTTTTAAGCGCTAAAGTTATTTAAAAATGAGATATGAAAGCATCAACATGACACGTTTATCTACCATCTCCACTGCGATTGCAGGCAGCGCTGGCCTGCCTGCAGGTGTCGAAGACACGCTGAAAAAGGATGCCACTGTTTACTGCGTCTGCCCGCGCCGTGCCAGCGTAGAGCAGACAGTTCCAGAATCACCAATCACTCTCTCCCCTTCTCTCTCTCTAACCCCCTTCTCTCACTCACTCGCTCTCCTTCTCCAGCCATGCTCAAAGCACCAGTCCGTGTGTTGGCACAGGAGAGCATGCATCCCCATACTTCCAGATCTCTTATCAAAGCGCCCTGCATTCCTGAAACAGCCCCTACCACAGAGCCCTGCAGAACCTCTTAGAATCCTGGAAAAACGAGTCACTAAATGCCTTAGACAAGGACAGCTGAGGGTACGATCATTCACCACACTCACAAAGACATCAAGACAAATGGAAACATGTCTTTTGTCTAAAATGAGAGTACAAACATACCCAAGGTCAGAAGTATTGGTTAAAGCTTTTAACTAAACATGGGAAAGTGAAAAAAGCGGCAGGGGGAAAAAAATCTATTTTACACCTTCAGCTTTTACTCTTAACTATGAGGAGGTGTTTGCGGTCCTTGGGAATCACTTAATTTGTTAGCATTAATATACCACAATTATTCCAAGGCCCTCCCAAATCAAACCAAGATGGACAATGAAAATGGCATCTTGGCACAAAAAAAGTCACATTCTTCAGGCCTCAGATCCATTTGGGTAAGTGTGGCATTAAAATGCCAAAACCAAAACCAAAGTGCCCTGACTCCTCAAACAAGCGGCACAGCTAATTCACACTTGCCTTATTCAGCGTAAGGCTTTTTGTCTTCATATGCCTCAACTTGTTATATAGCTTTACACTACAAACTGAGCAAACACAGTTGCCAATTTTACAGACCATTGAGTAACATTTGCTCAGTTTTTTTCCACACATTTAATCTCCTCATCATCTCAGCAAGAGAAAATGATTTAATATTACAGAGCAATTTCAATCATGTTTAAAAATATAAAACAGGACAGGATAACTTTTCACACTAAACACCGAAAGACAAATACCGTCCACATTATAATTTTTAATGCAAGAAAAGAATATTATTCTTTTACAGTCAAAATTTCCATAAGCATTGTAAATTCGTATTAAAGGACAAGAAGGTTTAAGAGGTAAAAAGACAATGAGAGCAATGTGTGATAATCTCAACACAATGAAAAAGAGAAGACCACCTTTATGCACACACTCTGCAAACTTCTCTGTAATTTTTCCACCGCCACATTGAAATATGAACAAGGACTGCAGTGAATGGATCTAAGAAGATTTAAACCACATATTGTTCTGTGTGCAGGCGGGCTGCAGCTCTTTGGGAAACCACAACCAGCACACCACTGCCTGTATTTCAGTCACAGTCCCACACACATAGCCCACACTCAACCACTGTATAAATACAAACAAACTACACAACTTTGAAATGTATTTGAAATCTATCACGCGACAATGTGCAATAGTGTGTGTTGCTCAAAAAAATGTAACTCGCTGAAGAGTGTGAGTTTTCACACTATCTGGTGTAGTCCTGGAATGTATAAAAACTCCAATACATTCAAAGTGCTAATTTCCTAACAAATCAGATCAGACATATTATTTAAAGCTAGTTTATTATTATTATAGCTAACTTAATATAATGTGTGTGTGTTTTTTAAATGTCTATATATATGTCTTAATGCCGTTTTAGTCCTTTTAGTACATCAAATTAAACTAAATGAGAACTAAATGTTGCTTTGGCAACTAGTTGAAAAGTAAGGTTAAGGTTTTTTTTATGATGTTATTTTAGTTTTAGTAATATAATAATATAATGTGTGTGTGTGTGTGTGTGTGTGTGTGTGTGTGTGTGTGTGTGTGTGTGTGTGTGTGTGTGTGTGTGTGTGTTTGTTTGTGTGTGTGTGTGTGTGTGTGTGTGTAAAACTGTTGTAAATCTGTAGTTTGTTATGAAAATTCTATTACAACCAAATGCACACTGCAGTGTCCACTCAAGAAAAATATACACAATCAAATAACAATACAGACAATATGCAAAAATTATCTTCATTCAATAGGTTTTGTTCTACTATAAATTTAATGACAAGAAAAAAATTATTTGACTGCAAAGAAGCCATTACTATTTCATTACTATTTTTTGTCATATTGCATTTAAATACATTACTGAGGCCTTGCAAGATCACATATCGATGTATCGACATAACGATGTAACATTAAAATCATAGTAAATGTAATGTGAAATTAAAACATTGCATTTATCTGTTGTCATAGTAGTTGTTATGCAAACTGGTCTCATATCACCATGTTAAGAAATGTCTTGAAGAAAAAAAATCACACGGATTTTAAAAGTGTAACACGAGGTTGTGGGCTGCGCAGGCTCGAGGTCCTCTGTACTCACCATATCTCAGTCAATCACTCTCTGATGCCAAGGAAAATATAAACAGTAAAATTGTGTCAGCCAAAGCCGGCGGACTCTGTCCAACCGCTGAATCAACCTTATCGTTGTTTTAATCTTAATTCACTCTATGAGAGGATCTCCCAGTTCAAACTAAAGCACGTTTTCTTTAGTTGAAGGTAAGGCTAAACAGTGAGCTCTTCAAAGATGAATTCAAATTCACTGTCCTAACCTCGCGTTTGAAATTAACAGTATTGAGATATCTCCCTGTTGTTCACCTCATATAAAGTTGCTTTGTTTAATCAAGTTCATTTCTATAGCTAAATAAATTGAGTAATTTACGGACGACATCACTTTATGTGAGTACTGGTCTGTTCGGAGATTAATAAAGTAAACATAGTCTCGCTCTTAGTCTATGTGCGCATTGTATCACATCACCCAATCTTTACCCTGCATCAAATTGAATGTCCAGTTGGATACTTCAAATAAAACTGCTTTAAATTTAAAATCTACTGCACTCATAAAAAGAGTTCTTCAATGTTTCTTCAAAAAAACATCTTGTCAACAAAAATGTCTCGCTGTGTAAATTGGTTATATGGCTCTGTGAAGTTTAAAAAAAAGGTATTGTACATTAACCTATAGGTTTGTCAGATTAGGGACTGGTTTTGGGTCATTTAAAGTACCAGTACGTCGATGGTCTTCAAGAACTAGAGAGTAAATGTTCTTTACTGGATTTAAAAAGGTTCTTCAAAACGGCTTCTTCGTTCTAATTTGAATCTTTATTTTTAGGAGTGATACTTAAAGGTTGCAGATAGGCTATGTTTCAATGCATCGATTTTCTTAAATGCCTTTTGTAAGACACGACGTCGACGAAGTTGTTGAACTACGATACTTGAAAAGACAAGAGGGAAGTGTACAATAAATGCGCATATAGACTATGCAACTGCAGCAGTTCTTCAATTAATCAAAGCACAGTGAATAATGTGGATTAAAAAAGTATCAGAAATCACCTGCAGAGTGATAATTCAAAAATACATAATATACCTGTGTGAGACAAATCGGCGAATACATCGTAGATCGCGCTGTTATTCAAAGTCCTGAAGGGTATCACAGATGATTGATATTATCGCTTCATTCTTCAGAGCCCGTGCTGCTCGGTGCACGTTTGACTAAGACCTGATATCCTCATTCACAAAAAAAGAGACACACTCTTATCCGGCGCCAGAGAACAACTGGAGATCCCACACTTAGTATTTAACCGAACCTGACCGCTGTTTAAGAGCACAAAAGATTGTAAACGGAGTGAATCTAGACGCATCCACAGCGCTTGAGGTGAAGCCGCCGCGGAGTAAAAAGCTACCGGAATCTGAGAGTTGAGTTTTAAAGAGGAATCTGAAATAATATATCGCACGTGCAATAAGAAAACTTGAAGGCGCCTAATTTCTGATCATGTGTTTGCTTTTCAAACTTGATATAATATGAGCCGGTAACACCCTCTAGTCTGCTGGAGCCTAACAAATCAGTCTGAAGATTTTTTTTCGCCTTTAATTACACAGTCATACTCCTCCTCTTCCAGCAAGCGCATATCCCATATTTCCAGCCCACCTCGACTGCACCTCTGTGACACTGACAAAGATTTAAGCAATTTCCCACTTTTTACAAGTGTCATTATTTTTCGTGGCAAGCACTTCTAGGCAGGCATGTAGAACTATGAAACGCGATCAAGCACAGGGTGCGAGCACAATACAGCATGCAAAGGTTTTTGCTGGTCTCTTCCATTACAAATTAAAACAATGTAGGCCCTTTATATCTGTTCACAATAAAGAAACAACAAATCGATCAAGCTTATTCATTGATCTTATTTTGCGTCCATATA
Source organism: Sinocyclocheilus grahami (assembly GCF_001515645.1). Lineage (NCBI taxonomy): Eukaryota > Metazoa > Chordata > Actinopteri > Cypriniformes > Cyprinidae > Sinocyclocheilus > Sinocyclocheilus grahami. Next base: position 1,496,939 of record NW_015505231.1, read on the forward strand.
GCCTATTGCTTTAGTTAGCCAATATGCTATACATTTGAATTTGAATTATAAATATGCCTTTGACTTTGATTAGCTACATTTTATACAGGTCACTGTCTTAATAAAAAACAAAATTGCGTATATGATCAAATCATATCAGGGTAAACAAAGAAAGTAATTGCTGACTACTTTGCGACATTGGTTTAAGTTTACTTTCACTATCAGCTATTACAAACCAGTACAAGAGATAGGACATTACTTTTAAAACAGCAAGGCTCTTTTATTACATCATACGCTTGGAAATGCATGGATTATTACAGATGCGAATGCAAGTTTGGGCCTGCAGCGTTCGCAAAAGAAGTCAAAACTGAATAAATGAATTACATCACAAACGCCCACCGTGATTTCAGTGCGATTTAAAAGTACTACCACATAACAACAGTTTCATTTTGGGAGAAAGGAGAAAAGTCTGCGGTAGTACAGGGCCAGTTTGTTTGTGGACAGATAATGATTCCTTTCGCTTTACATCGGCATTGTGTCAAAGTCAAAGCCAAAGCCCACCCCCTCCGTCCAACTCATAAGTCCAAAACGTTCAACAATGACTTGATGAAGAAGACTGAATCAATTACTAAAATGTAACACAATGGACCGCAACAAAAGCGCAACGCAACAAACTCCAAACATGTTAAAGGTAAAACAATGGATCGGTTTGTGGACGTAAACTATTCTGCCGACAAACATCGACGTGTACATAACGCAACGTTTAGATATAAATTATCATTTGTCGAAAGAAAACAGTTGATGCAATGTAAAAAAATAAATAAACACAGTAAGTGCCGTTACGTAAAACAGTGCGAGACAAGCATTTAAATGACAGGAGAACAGTGTGAGTATATATCAACACGACTTGTCCAGGCATTCGCGCTGCTGCTCCGTGCCAGAAGTGCAATGCTATTCTGGGGGAGAGTTTTAGCGAACATAGGATGCATGCCAAGAGGCGCAAACTCGACTTCTGACACAATGATATGACCCATATGGGACGTTTGCCAATGCATGACATAAACAATCCAACATTACTATCATTTTGTCTGCAGTTTTAAAGTGTCTTGTTCATTTCAACTGTGAAACGCAATGCTATTGCCCTTTTGATGTTAGGCTACATACGCGCAACACAGCAACTCGAGAAAAATATTCACAAATGTTAGTAAGACAGTGTTTTCCATCGTAACGTACCATTGCACTGTATTGCATGGAATTGAAGGGGGTTCCTGGAGGCCGGATGAAACTGAAGCCGGTACGCTCACATGTCTCAAGTAAAAAAAAAAAAAGTGCTTTTTATTTTTTTCTCTCTCTCTCTCTCTCTCTCTTTTCGTTTCACGTTGTAGTGCTTACAAAAATGAATACCGGAAGAGAATTCTTGGCAGACAGGCGGCAAAATCAACTCAGCGAGCACCTCTGATATTTTTTTATCTTCCTTCCTCTGCAAGTCAGTCTTTTTGGATAGCTTTTGGTGGTTAAGTTGAACGCGGTCCAGAATAGGCTGAGTTTTTGGAAGTGGGTAGGTCTGCGCCTTCACTTTCTCTGTCTGTCGTCGCTGTTCCTCGCAGGCAGCAGCCAAACGTAGCTGCGCATTTGGAATTACATCCTCGTTTCTGATTGGCTGGCGCACCGGCGGAGCTCCGCTCTGCGTTCCATGCCCTAGGCCCCTCACTTCCGCTCGGCAGGCAGTGTCACTATTTGCATATTAACATTGACCAAGTCCCATCAAACCGAGACCGAGAGAAATTTAGACTAGTGGCTGAAGATAGGTGAAATTCCTGTGTGCATTTTGGCTTTGGGGATTAAGAATTCCTTGTGGACCGGCATGAAAGCAAATAAATGACTACTAAATCAAGTCGTATTATTATTAAAAGAAAAGAAAATGATTTTTTTTATTATTATTTTAATTAAATTGATAATAACGGTTCTCATACTCCCATTCACACTGTTGTTTGTTGGTGTATGTCCAATTTTGATACAGGCAGTGCAGTATATATATATATATATAACTAAAACATTAAGATTTTCTATGATATAGCAAATAAAGACACCACTGTTCGGGAGCACAATGATGGCACTGATCCAGCCCACCAGAAAACCAGAGCAGCACACACACACACACACACACACACACGAGTCCAACAAGAACGAAACGCGCATTTGAGTGTGTTTATCGATGTCATCAAAGCATGCGACAGAAGTATTAAAACGGAGTAAGGATTATACATGTTAACCATAGATTAAAAACAGCAATAATGGCATATAACAGAAAGCACAAACAACACATATGAATTATTAGTTGTTCTGACGAATTTCATGTTTATATATATGCCATAAGACATGCAATTTATGTGTTGATCTTAAACAAAACAATTTTCAGATCCTTGAGTCTTTAATTTAGGTCAGTTGTTTCAAAAATCAATCCAGAAATATCCCTTCTATTAAACACTATGTAGGCTAATGTGACCAATTGTTTAATCGTTCGGTAGGCTAGGACTTTTTTTTAGAATTTCAGCAGAAGAAATTGCATCAAGTTATGGTTATGTAGCTATATAATGTATTTTGTATCTGTCAGGTATACGAACTTTTAAAACTCTTTCACCTACAATGAAGCGTGCCGATCCGAACACCCACATAACACTGTCATGTCGGGACATCCTTGCTCTCCACGATACAAGTCGTCACCTCGGAAAGTTCGTTTTGGTTGTGACTGTACTCGTGCCTCACCAGATGAACCTGCCAAGATAAACGACTTTTACGGAATGAATCGTTTATTCAGGTTTACATCGTCACACTTTTAGCTAAAACACACGGCTTGTTTGAGTATTATCGAGAAGGTGGAGTGTGACACGAAAATGAAGCGAAAGGGCTCCAAATTCTTAGACGTAAACTTTGGCAAGCTCAGTTGTGAGCGGAGGGCAGGAAACCACTATTAACGTATAGAAACACCGATGTCCAGCTGAAGAGCTGAGTTAATTCTGCTCCCTTGTGCCTGACGAGTTTCAAATGAGTTTGGATACGTGTCGCGTGCGCACAGCGAGCCTCGGTACTGCCTCCGTAAGTTCACTTTCATTTCATGAACAGAGGTATTCTATTCTCTTGCATCGAGACATTCAACGCCAAACTTTTCTAGTCATTAATTCTCGTTTTACTCGTTTGCAGCACCGTAGGCTATGTACAGCGAACGGATCAGTGGGTCGCTGTATTAAGATGATATTTCGTTTCAAATGTCTCTAGAAATTATAAAGAGTCTAATTATTTTTAGACCATGATGTAAAGAAGAGCAGGGACTGAACGATTAAAAAGTGTTTTCATGTTAGGTTAGGAAACCTAGTATGTCGCTGTTCAGTAAGCATTCGTCAAGTCCTACAAGTGAATATTACTCTATGCTACATCAGTGTATTTATTGTTTCAAAAATATATTTGCCTTGCAACTTGCAAATTGATTTCTAAAGCTGAGTGGAGTGGCGAAATGTTTTCATTAAATGGAAACCAGTGACCTGCGGCTTTTGAATAAATAGCCTTTACCACTCCTTTTTATGTCTATCCTACCATAAACCAGTTAACCGAGCAGCAAAGGGACAGACCGTCTAAAAAGTGCTTGAAGACTAGTTCATTACCGTCTGATCTATTTTACGTCTCCGTTATACGTTATCATTTTCCCGCAAACGATGTTAAAAAGTTACTATTATTATTATTATTATTATTATTATTATAAGCAACTGATAGGCTACCAGCCCATCATTTCCATTTAAACCTTTCACTCTGAGTCCTAGAAGCTCTTCTTTATCATGTTTTAGTGGGATTTCTACATTTATTATATAATGAATTAATGTAACATTTATTATAGTGCTTTGAATCGTTTGAACCCGAATTGATAATCAATAATTAATAAAGATTGTAGTTAGGCTATTATTTTTATATATAAATGATATATATATATATATATATATATATATATATATATATATATATATATATATA
>NW_015505231.1:1502004-1524174 GCF_001515645.1 Sinocyclocheilus grahami
ATATATATATATATATATATATATATATATATATATATATATATATATGAATTAGTCTAGATTACACCTCAAGTCATATATGGTAGGATATTTTTCTTTTTATGAATATGAAAAGACTATGCACATTTATTGTTTTTAATAACACTACCTCTCTAACCAAGCAACCTTTCAAATGCCGTGTTGGGTTTGGATGTCCGTTTTGTGTTAAAAAATAACACGTGTTTCTTGGCGGCCACTTTGACCAACTAAAAACTGCAGCTAGCCTATTTGTAGCTCATCAATTTGATCATTACGCTCGAGTTATATGAAAAATGAATATAGGTCTACGTATGAATATGAAATTGATAAATCGTTTTTTATTTTATTTTATTTATTTATTTTAATTTGAATGAAATAGGCTAACTTTTTCTTTTTTTAAACAAGAATTATTGTGTCGTCATGTTTTGTCTATTCAGTTTTCAATAAATTCATACTATAATTTCATATTACATTACAGGCAATCCTGTCAGGGTGTCCCCCGTCTGTGACCCGAGACGCTGGGGTTCAGCCCCCGCGACCCTAAAGAGGATAAAGCCTTTTGGGAAATGGATGGATGGATTTTACATATTTCGTGTAATTCTGCTTCATAATTGGAATCTTTGTGAAGTGCTAAATTCTAAAATAGTTGTGCTAAAATGCAAATGTTTAACAATTAGACGTCATAGTCAGTTGTTGTTCGACGTTTGTCGAGTATTATACTATTATTATGTTTTATTATAATATGTAGGTTTGCAATATAAATGGTCTTTGCTCTTAAGTGGCCTGAATACATCCAATGCATTTTCATATCGCGCCACAAGGCCATATTTGTATCAGCGGGCCTAGACTGCAAGCAGGTGATGTTAAACAAACTAGAATATAGGAGAGACTCAGATGAATAACACATTCGCAAGATGCATTTTGGTAATTTTCAAAAGAACAACTGTAGACTGCATCATGTTCTAACATATAGAATGCCAGTGACCAGGCTCTGCTGTCTTCGAGTCCCCTTCATTTACTATAGTTCCAAAAAAGCACTTCGTCTAATGGCTTAGAAACCTGCAACCTAACTTGGACATCAAATAACTGGTTTGACTATTAACCAATGCACACACAAATGTCCTTTAATCACTTTAATTTTGCAGTTTTATACTTAAACAACAGGACCACAGAGTGCCCACAGATTAGCCACTTAAAGCCACCCGTGAATTATTACATGAGTCCATGAAATATATATATATATATAAAAAAAACACAGAGCCATGACGTGTCATATCTACATATTTTTTTCGGAGATTGTTGTTGCGCTGCCACAGTAATGGTAAAACCTTAGATATGTGTGAATGAACCTCACGTTTCTACCTGCTCTCATAGCTCGCCGTGATCGTATAGTGGTTAGTACTCTAATGAAGGGGCAGAATGTTAGGAACAGCCGATTAGTTAATAATATGCTGTTCGAAAACGGTGAGCTACTCGGAGTGTCGGTATAAGTAAGCTGACGTAATAATTTAACCTTCATAGGGAAAAAAAATCTATGATATGATATAAATTTTAAACAAATCAAACTTTTAATCAGTAAAACAGTTGTGGTTATTTCTTTTAATTAGGCCTACATAAGAAAAAAAATTTGGTTAGAATAAAATCTTTGCTCTTTGTTGATCAATTTAATATGTAAATAACTTCAAAATACCGTTTTCTAAGGCAGAATGTGCGGCACCAGCACCTCTTGGGTGTTACTCTTCCAGAGGTTATGAGGCGGAGCGTACGTACTGCGCAGTTTCCATTCAGCCCACAAGGATGCGGTAGGGAAAAAAAAACACAGAGCCATGACGTGTCATATCTACATATTTTTTTCGGAGATTGTTGTTGCGCTGCCACAGTAATGGTAAAACCTTAGATATGTGTGAATGAACCTCCCGTTTCCACCTGCTCTCATAGCTCGCCGTGATCGTATAGTGGTTAGTACTCTGCGTTGTGTTAGCAACCCCGGTTCGAATCCGGGTCACGGCAGTAAAAGTAGAAGAGCAGGTTTTGCACTGTTACTTGATTTGATGTTGTAGAAATAATGCAGGGGCAGAATGTTAGGAACAGCCGATTAGTTAATAATATGCTGTTCGAAAACGGTGAGCTACTCGGAGTGTCGGTATAAGTAAGCTGACGTAATAATTTAACCTTCATAGGAAAAAAAAATCTATGATATAGATATGATATAAATTTTAAACAAATCAAACTTTTAATCAGTAAAACAGTTGTGGGTATTTCTTTTAATTAGGCCTACATAAGAAAAAAAATTTGGTTAGAATAAAATCTTTGCTCTTTGTTGATCAATTTAATATGTAAATAACTTCAAAATACCGTTTTCTAAGGCAGAATGTGCGGCACCAGCACCTCTTGGGTGTTACTCTTCCAGAGGTTATGAGGCGGAGCGTACGTACTGCGCAGTTTCCATTCAGCCCACAAGGATGCGGTAGGGAACCGGCTGTCGGCGTATGGTCGTATACCGGTCAGTAGCCTACTCTGCGTTGTGGGCGCACTAACCCTGGTACGAATCCGGGTCACGGCAAACGTTCCTATGTAAGGCTGCTATTTTGAGTGACAAAATTATGTTCATATTCTGAAAAAGCTAAAGCAAAAATCTAAATCGACTAAAAGTCTGCAAGTGTGATGATATTGGTGATATGGGAACCGGCTGTCGGCGTATGGTCGTATACCGGTCAGTAGCCTACCATGGTCGTATAGCGGTCAGTAGCCTACTCTGCGTTGTGGGCGCACTAACCCCGGTACGAATCCGGGTCACGGCAAACGTTCCTATGTAAGGCTGCTATTTTGAGTGACAAAATGATGTTCATATTCTGAAAAAACTAAAGCAAAAATCTAAATCGACTAAAAGTCTGCAAGTGTGATGATATTGGTGATACTGTAGTCTACCATATAGTGTCTTTTTACACTTCAAAACCTCACTTTAATTGAAATATTTACTTTCAATTAATATTCTTGTAACTCAAAAATATATATATATGTATATCCCTCTATACCACAGTGACGACAGAGAGGAGACAAGCATAACCAACATCTGACTGACCTGTATGTTTTTAGGATATTTTAAGACACCCTCAGTTTTTAATATGTACGCACCAGACGATTTAGGCACCAGATGGCAGCAAACGACCATGTATATGAAACCACTGCTACAAATGGATCATTAGGAAAACTTGGCAGAGATAAAGACTTATTAATTACCTTACTGTGTCCAGTTAATATTACCGCAACTGTAGTAATTCTAGACACGGATAATTCTGACTGTTGGATGGTAGAGACTACTAAAAGTGTAGCTGATGTTATTAATGAAAACACATCAACAATGACCCAAACCAGTGCTTTACCAGTGTTGTCTTTACCATCAAAGGCGTGTCAAATAATTTAACTTAGTGAAATGTAGCAATGTAGCATGTATGTGTTGTTTTTGTTACAATGTCATTCGATTTTTAATGTTAGTTTTCTTATTTCCTGTCTCTTTGCCCAATGATTCGTCTTTAAAAGCAAAACAAAACAAAAACTTTCACACACTTACACATCAAAAACCACAAAGACACACTCAGAGACACGCAGAAGGAGCTCTTTTGCACCTGTTGACAACCATGAAAGACTGTCCTTGTTCCTCGCTACTACGAACCAGCCACCAAGAACAAGAGCAACAACGAGATGCACGCTCAAATAAACAAGGAGAAAGCTTATAGTAAACATGGATTCCTGCCAAAACCACTGCGTCCCATTCACACTCACACACACACACCCGTGCATGCATCGCAAATCCTTCAGCTACGAGAAAAAAGCAGCAGGCCTCCACAGAAGAGCCAGGCAAAACTGCTGTGTGCTTGCTTTCTCTCTCTATGTGCGTCTGTCTCCCTCCTCACTTCAATAGGTCTTGATTGACAGGACAAGCATGCACCTATGTCGCATGAAATGTGCATCCCTGCAGGCCTTTGTCTGGTCTCAGAACACATGTTCTTGTAACAATGTGCATCTTCATTAGCCACAACTATAGAAGCATCATGGTCTGATATTTTATCTTTCATCTTCGCTAAAGAGGGGGTTTCCTCCATAAACAGTGGTATAAATACTGAAGTTGTTTACTTGTGATCACATCACATTAAAAGTTTGTGTGTGAAGGGTATGTTGAAGGATATCAATAATATTAGCATGTGCAATGTTGAGTTCTAATAATACTCCAAAAAATTAGAGTAGAGACATCCTTGTAATAGTGATGAGAGTCTCCCAGTTACCACAACTATAACATGTAACTGTATCACATATGCATCAGAACAACAGTCCATTTACATTCAAATGTTTGATTCTTCTGTCTGTGGATAATGACTGTGTATATTTAAATTCTGTCTTATCATTTGGCACTTGATCGTTTCAGCACTAAAGCATATAAATGAAGATAAGCAGCTGCAGTGAGATTAATAAACATTCAAATACATTAAAGGTACAGTTCACCCAAAAATGAAAATTCAGTCATCATTTGCCCAGCAGGTTGCTCCAAACCGGTATCTCTTTCTTCTGCTGAACACAAAAGAAGATATTTTGAAGAATGTGTTGAACTGATAATTTAGAATGTTTTCCTTACTATGGAACTCAATGGGAACCATCAACTGTTCAGTTACCCACATTCTTCAAAATATCTTCTTTTGTGTTGAGCAGAAATGTTTTTTTAGTTTGTTTGAAGAAAGACATTTTTTTAACAGAAGTCTAGAGTTTTAATACTAGTAGTTTAGAGTTCTAATACTTCATATAAATGATTCTTCTCATGCAACAATTTAGGGCTAATGCTGCAGGTAAACAACAAATTATATAATCATAATTTATCTGCAGTTCTCACATTAGATCTGCTGGTAGGCATTTAGGGTGTAAGCAAGTCTGCATTGAGTGAATTAAGGTTTAAACAAAAGCAACAGCTTTTCTTTTTTTTCATGAGGTTTTAAAAAGAGAAAAACAAAGAGAAACAAGACAACGAGCAGTAAACAAGAATAAACAAGAACATTGTTATAGCATTAAACTCTGCCTTACTACACAATTATTATTGATGACCTTAATTCATAATCTCAATTTATACTTAATTCTCCTATATTTAATGAGAACAGTTAATATAAGTGGCCAGGTTACATTAATACACACTATTCCTCCATGCAGCAGTTCTGGTCCATAACTTGATGATTCCCTTTTTCCTCTCTCAAGGCTCCTTTCTTTCTTAACGTCCCCTCATCGACCCCCCAACCCTGTTTAGAACAAAGAGGCCTTTTGTTTCCTAATTGCCCTAAGCAGATCCTCGTCAGGCATGGCTACACATTGCTGTAACAGTTAAAGAACCCCTGGTCAATCATTCTCTTCAAAATGCTCTCCATCTGATCTCTCAAAGATAAGTCAACAGATAGTAAGCATACTAATATACGCCTTTTCACAGCTTTTTGAAAATTGTCTCAAGTGTACACATAAGTGCCAGTATTCCAAAAGAATTCAATAAGTACCCAGGCTGCATCCGAATATGCAAACTTCCCTACTATATAGTAGGTAAGAAAAAGTATGTAAAAAGAGTAGGATGTCCAAATTCACGGTTGAGGAATTCAGAACCACATATAATACTCTTATTACGTTTACCATACCATAACAGACAAGTAAAAAATTTTTTATTTGATTATAAAGTTTGCCATGCATCACATGAGTGTACGGGATTTCTTTCCCTCATTAAATATGCTAAGTACCTTTGCCTTTTTGTCTGATTTTTTTTTTTCAATACTTTTTAGGCATCAAATCAAAGTTAGTAATGTTTAAACTTGTTGCTGGTTGGTTTGGTTCTTGACTTATATATTATATATTTTTAACAAAGTCCCTATGGGAAAAATACTGCTGGAACCAAGGCCCTTGAAAAAGTGTGCAGGCACTGTTGCTCTCTGACAATGATAGGTCACATGGCAACATGGTAAATGTAGTACATCTGGATTACATTCATACTATAAAACATAAGTCCTATTCGAACAGGACTAGTTTTCTTTGCGATTTTAATCCCATTGGAATCTGCCAAGTCTGTGTTTTTTTCTCACACAAGCCTAAAAAATTCCAGAACAAATTTCCTACTCTTTTTCGGCAAACTCAGTGGTCCTCTGAGAACTCTAATCCTCAATGTGAATGTCTGCCATGGGTGTTTTTGACTAACCTGACCTACTGTGTGTGCACTAATCTTCCGTATGTTGCACCTTTCACCTGCACCTGAACAGCATCTTAGGAAACAAAAATAGATAATATAAATATAAAATACATATACAATTTTAAAATATAACATTATGAAGAGCCAAATCACTAAGACTGGACTTTTTAATATCAGCATCAGGTAAGCTATATCTATAGATTTATCTGCTTAGTTACGTTGGTTAATTATAAGCAGCCATTTCTATAAACTCAAACGTTATCCAGAAAACTCAGGAAAGGTTGTTCAATCCCATCCGAATATAGGGCTATACTTTTTAAATGGCCACAAAGTAATTAATTATTCAACAGAAATACCTACGGTATTAATGGTATTGTGCTAACTGATTTGACAGTTACTGACTGTACTGACTTCTATGGGTGCAATATCATGCAAAAGAAATATTTTTAGTACCACTGTCATTGTATAAAGGCTCTACTCACAGTCAGCTAATTTATTTCTCAACAGTAAGTGTCCAATAAAAGCAGACATAAAGCGAGTAGTATTCAGGTGGTCATGTGATCTTAAACTGGCGGTCTACATGGGGTGACCTGCTCCACGTAAAGTAAAACAACAATGTATTTGTATTTATCTGATTGCACCTTGTCCTTCAGCTTTGGAAAGACTCTAAACAAATAACAACAACGACAACAACAACAATACAGTTACATTTGTTGTCATTGAATATGTTTTACACATAATGACACGAACTGTACTATTAGAAGTAGTATTAAAATTACTATTAATCATTATTATGGCAGTAGTGGTGGTAGAGTACTAGTGGTACTAGAGTTTGATGGTGAGATGAAGGTGGCAGATGCTTTAAACATGCTGCTCTGATAATACACACTGCTGGCAGAGAGCAGTTAGAGGAAGTTGAGCTTGATCCCTACGATAATGATCAAACTAACCTGAGGTGTGCCCAACAGCCGGAATAATTAACACTGTGATTACGGAGAGAGTTTAGCTTCCAGACAAACAAAACATTTAGTTGTTAGATCAGTCTGAGGATTTGAGACTAAATCAAAAGCACCAAGGTGACCTATCTAAAAGTACAACGTCACTACTGTCATAATGTCAGCTGACACTAATCCCATGTTGTGATCAAGTTTCAAGCTGATCATTGAAGGGTTAAACCCTAAGCTCCTCATGACTCTTCTCTTTTTAGGAATGTCCTTTACCAAAAACCTGTATTTGTTAATCCATATTCCATTAATACATATTTAGACCGACTTTATCTGAAAAACTGAGTGTTGTCAGAAAAAAAAACTATTGTCCCCTTGCATTATCAACACATTATTTTCCTGTTTAATACTGTAAATCTGCTTTGACACAATCTGTATTTTAAAAAACTCTATATAAATAAAGGTGACTTGACTTGACTCAACATTTTCAGAATAATTACTACAGTCACCACACCTGGTGTAAAAACAGACAAGTTCTAACATAAGCAGTGCTTACTTTTTCTGCCAATTATAAACTGGTCACCATGTTGGTCATCATCTCCATGGGGTGGGGGGGGGGCACATTTTAATATTAGAACAGTAGGCCTACTAATAGTAGTTAGGTGCCAAATGTATTAGCCTATGTATTTTTAAGCTATGATTCTGGATAATTGATTTTTAGAATATAGATCACGGTTCTCCCGATTCTGAAAACAAAACATTAGACAACCAAACAAAATAATATGTAGGCTAATTTACTGACAAAAGTTTTTGACAAAATATTATATTTAATGTTATAAATGAGACTATTTAAAAATATTTATTGGGCTACTTTAAATGAATTCATTATAACAAAATCATTGAATGAATACTTGTTTCGTCCATTTTTTTTAACAGATCTCTTGAATGATACAGACATCAAATACATTTTAACAGTCACTGGTTGCCACCTACTGGCATAATGTAACAAAATCTATATTTGAAGTGGAACATAGTTCCGAACGTCATTTGATCGCGGCTGACGCAACATCAGAGTTTATGTCCGGACTAAACTTTTATCCCAATACTTTCGTTATTATTTAATGTTTGCAACACAGAAATGTATGTCTACTGTGTAAGTAGACTGTGAAGCTGTTTCAAACATAAAGCTTATCGTTTCTTAAATCCCAAGAATCGATTATTCTAGCCTGTTTTCAGTTAATGGATGGAACATTGAAGGGCACTCCATATCGCAATATGCATTGTGCTTTGGTACTTTTAATATGAAACAAAGTCTCAGATTTTGTCCATTGTATTGCAGTATTTAAACAATAAATGCCGTTTTGGCGCTGTTTAATGTGGAGTGGCAGATCGCTGTAGCGCGGCGCACATCGGTTCAGTAAAACAAAATAATCATGACTAAACATCCGAAGGTAAGTTAAAATAAAGAGTACAAATTTACAATTCTTATCCTGTCTCATGTAATCTCTCAATTAGTGTTTCAGCCGGGCAGAGACGTCAATAACGGCTTGTAAACAATGTCACGAAACGTCACATTTACCTCAGAAAAACTAATTCGGTGACCATAAACTCATTAGTAAGCTAGAAAAATAAATTGTAGATATAACTGCTAAATATATGCGCCATATAACATATTCATAATTTTTGCTGTTCTTCAGTGTTTCATTTATGTTTGAATAAATCCATCAAGTTTTTGACAGCCACCATTTAAATGTTTATATTAAAAAAACAAAAACGAATTGAAGTAGAAATATTATTATGTAATTGTAACTTTATTATTTTAAAAACTTCATTAAGTGTAATTTAACAAATCAGTCAATTTTAACCTTCAATATTATAGTAATGTAGTACCGACTCTCATGTATATTTTACAGCATTAGTTGAGAATTTTTTTTCCTTGAGAATATTTGGCATGTACTGTACACGATATGAATCCAAAATAATCGATACTGAATTATTTCAATATCGCCCAGGCCCGGGCGGCCCCCCTGCGACCCATGAAACAGCCCTGAGCATCAGAGCCCAGTGGTCATCCAATCAATATCATAAACATAGTTGTCACAGAATTTCCTCATTTATTTCTTCCCCTACTGCTAATCCTTTTAATTACTGCCTTACTCAATGCTAATGTTATTCACGATTAGTTGGTATTATGCTAATCTTCGACCCACATTCGGCAGGAGAGCAGGAGCATCGTCTGAAGGCCAGATTGCTGGGAGGCTGGCATGCAGACTGACATCAGTCTCCCAGCTGCACAAAGCAAGCCAGACAGAGGGACTCTTGCAAAAAAAAGACCCTTAATAATCAAAAAAAAATGGGGGACCGTAGTGTGTACCTTAATGAACGACTGTTGGCCACAGGGATTAGCGATAAATGCTGCTTTCCTCTCTTTCCTAGCCCACCCCAGCATCTGCTGACAGTTTTGACATTTTGAGCCAGTTTCTTAGTCTTGAGTATCTGAGTGGTTAGTGTTTCAAATTAAACCATGTCTTTTTTTTTTCTTTATGTGAAATACAGAAAATAGAAATATTGTGAAATGTTCCAAATTCTTGATTGAACTCAGATATTCCATTGGACACTGCATGAAAAGGATAGATCTCCCATCTGTCAATATTCAGTAGTAAACACATGGCATATTTTATTTTATTTTTATTAATGTATACAAATCTACTGTATAATATTCATGTATACTGTAACATTTGTGACCCTGTCTGTGAAATCCAGGCTAAAGTCTCAAAATCTAATTATAAGATAACAGGCATCAAAGTTTGATTTCAACCATTAATTTCCATTACTTCCAATTTCCATTGACATAATTAACAACCATGATTTCAAACTTTGACACAACCTTACTCAATCAATATTAAAGATATCAAGGTTACATTTTCACAGAATGTTCTTTGCCTTATAAAGGATGATTTTATGTAGAAAACAGTCAATCACACACACACACACACACACACACACACACACACACACACACACACACACACACACACACACACACACACGCACACACACACACACAAGACTTTAGCTGGGTTTTCACAGCCAGGGTCACATTTGTACTGGAAATGATTAAGTATAAAGGCAGTGGCAGTGTTCCAGATTCAATTACTGCTTTTTTGTTTACTAATTTTCAGTTAAAAAAAATATACAATATGCATAATATTTAAAAAAATTAATAGTGCACAATAAAACACTGCACTAATGAGTGTGTAACCCTAAACCTATCTACAACCAGAAAAGACAAATGTTAACATTGCTTATAAGCAAAGAACGATGGTCATTGCAATCGTCCTCAAATAAACACATAACAATAATGTAACTTTAAATTTTGTATAATCCTTATATACAATTTAATTTGTATTTGTTATTACGTTTGTCGATGAGTCCCATAGACAAATGGCTCAGACAGAAGTCACAGTTTTACACAAAATGAATGACTAATTACTTCATATATAATTACTTAACTGAAAACACAAGTGTTATATTGTATCCAAATAAGCAAAGCAAGTTACCATAAAATTTTGGACTTCGTCTTATGCAACAAAGATGATTCCTTTCTAAACACTGTTTTATCTATAAAAATGTTTATAATGCTAAATCATGTTAATAATTTTTAGAATGCTAATGTTTATAATAATAATAAAATTAAAATTAAAAATTAAAACACTGATTTTGAAGCATCCCTTTACACCCTAATTGTTGTAACTGCCCTATTAAAAACACACTGATAAACTGTTAACTGTTAAAATGGCTGGCAAAAGGAAAAAAAGTATTTAACTTCAAAAAGAATTATAATAACATTCATAGTGGAATGAGAACCAGCAGTAGCTTCATTGAAAGCGACACTCAAACAAGAGGCTTTTGTCTGCCAAGAGGGAAAATAGACAAACACAGAGAAAAATGTCAACAAGTGCAGGGTAAGACCACATCTTGTGCGAAAGTGTTCATGAGTGGCATGAGTAAAACTAGTGGAGTAAGTCACGAAATCAACCGAGCAACATCAAAAACATCATCAGAAATCATCCGAGCAACGGCTGCAAGAAACATCAGCTGGAATAACACTTTATCTCTTATACTTCTTCTTTTAATTTTCATCTGAAGTGGCCATGGATCATCGCCGATATACTCTCAAAATCCCCATAACAGCAAGAATTGGGACTGAGCCCTTAAACATGATTAAAGGTGAGTTATAACCTAAAATTAATATAGATCGCAGCATGCAAACAGAAGAGGGACTCTAAAAAAAACCTTGACCTCCTGACACAGAGTTTAACGCAAGGTCCTGACCTCACCTGACACCAGTGACATCCGTATACAACACATATTTTGCTAAATATAAACACATTAGAAGACCGGGTATAAAGCAGGATTACATATCAGCAATATGCTAAAATAAATGTAAAAGAAATAAAAGTACAGCAGAAAAAAAATTAAGCAAATATATACAAACATACACATATATGGTTTGACAAATCACAAAAAGATTCTGTAAATAATTATGTAAATATTGTTAAATAACTTTCAAATGATAAAACAAAGAATTCAAATTCAAACAACTACTCTGCAAAACCTTTTCTCTAAGACATGCTATGAATCGCACCGAAGGAGGAGTTATGTCACTCCAAAAATTGGTGGGAAAAAGCGAAGAAAAAAAAAACTCCTAAAAGCACCAAACTTACCATCCACCAGGTCCTGGCTGTCATGTCATAACATAGTTGCCATTTGATGGAGCTGTCTGCCGTTTTCCCAGCCATTCTCCCGTCAGTAGCTTTCATCAGGAGCAGCTCAGGAGTAGATAACACACTAATCAAGCCTTCATCAGACGCCACTCTCTCAGCCCCATGTAGGCCAATCCTTATCACACTGCATTATGGGAGAAAAAAGTGCACGCACACACACACACACACACACGCAAGCAGCCCTGTGCTGCAGCGATGACTCCAGCCTCCAGTGCTGCCTATAATGACAGGATCAGGATCTGAATCCCTCACACACACACACACACACACACAGAGAAAGCCCCCCACCTCGGCCAGGACTTTAATTTTTTAAGCTACGCAGAACAGGAGCATGGATTTTTTTTTTTTTGGCATCTTGAACAGTACAACAAGTGGGTAACCAATGAGGTGTCTCTGTGCAAGGACGGTTTACAATGGTTTTTGGCATTTTCATTGGTTCTATATTGTTGATTATGGTTTTTGGACCCCCCCCCCATAAATACACACACACACACACATTTTGGCCCCCCTCCCCCATACGCTCCTCATGTTGATGAAGGGAGGCCCAAATGGGAATTATATTCCCCAAACAAAGACTGGGGAGTTTCATAGACATGAGAGCCGGGCACGGTTCAGATATCACAGACTTACAGCAAATGAGGGAGGGAGAGAGAGAGGGAGCAGGAAAGAGAGAAAGAAAGAGTGGCGCAAACACAGACAGGTATTCCAAGTCCATTCACTAACAAACCTGGCGCACTTCACCAAGCTTTGACCATCACTTTCTAAACATTAAAGGACAAACTCTACTGATTCAGAAGAAGAAAGAGGATTTACACATCCTCATTCACACACAGATTAAAGAAACTAAAAATTCTCAATAGTTGATACTTAAAAAAAATGATACAGTTGTTTCTACAGTGTAGTTAATCAAATTAAGGTGTGTTGCTATGCCAATGAATTTTAGAAAAAGTGAGAAAAATGTGTTACCCTGACGTATTTTGAACTGAAACATGAGGTTGGTGTTGATGAAACATTTTCATGTGATGATTCTTTATAAATGACTCTATAAAGCTCTGGAACACGCATTAGAAGTGTTAATCATTCTGTCATGTTCTCAAGTATCACTGAAGCAATAGCAAAATTGCTAATGTAAAGAAAGATAGTTTGTCAGAAAAATAGTTAGCGCTCAAAGTCCGTCAACAGAATTCATCCTTAAAAAAAAGAGAACTAGATTTTTTGTTGTAATTTTTTTAAATAAAATTGAGTGTAGATAAAATAAACAAAGAAGCAAGCTCTAAAGTACTCTTTACATTAATAGTTAAACACTTGACAGTTGTCAAGAGTTTTAAGAATGAGTAGTCTGATGCAACATGGAGGGATGAATCTTGAGATGGAGAAGACAATGGGTGTACTGTTGAAACAGATGTAAAAGGATCGAAAGAATAGTGGAATAGTGAACGGTTTTCTGATGAGTTTGTTAAGCTAAAGTTAGCACTGTTAAACCAACTGAACTGTAAAACGTTTCCAATTATTTGGGGGGGAAAGGAAAGCAAAAACTTGTAGATTCAAAGAAAGGTTCCTTCTTAAAACTGTTTCAAAATGTGTGAATAAATTTTTGTATAATTAAAATATTTCTATATTTATTCTATATTTATCATTTATAGTCATATCCTACAATTACTTTTTAAAGTTATGTTCAATAATTGTACGATTTTTTTAAAGACTTTTCTAACAAATTTATTAGTAAATATCACAATTATTTGTGACCCTGGAGCACAAAACCAGTCTTAAGTTGCACGGGGACATTTGTCGCAATAGCCAAAAATACATTGTATGGGTCAAAATTATAGATTTTTCTCTTTTTCTCTTTTCTCTTAAATCATTAGGATATTAAGTAAAGATCATGTTCCATGAAGATATTTTATACATTTCCTACCGTAAATATATCGAAACTTCATTTTTGATTAGTAATATGCATTGCTAAGGGCAATTAGCCTTCATTTGGACAACTTTAAAGACGATTTTCTCAATGTTTGGATTTTTTTGCACCCTCAGATTACAGATTTTTCTAATAATTTTTCAAATAGTTGTATCTCGGCCAAATATTGTCCAATCCTAACAAACCACACATCAATGAAAAGCCTATTTATTCAGCTTTCAGATAATGTATAAATCTCAATTTCGACTAAAGACTGGTTTTAAACCTGATTGTGAAACCCAAAGTGACTTACTTCATTTAGAGATTAGATGCTTTAAAACTGTATTAGCATTGATAATGATAACGGCCGATTATGCTGCTCATCTTGGATTTAATTTCTATGTAAAACCCACAGCAATCCCTGGACAGCTGAAGATACACACAGCTGTGAAATCTGATGAGCCTCTAGAAGGTTACAAATATTGAAGTAATTGGAATATTCTAGAAACAAGTGTCTTTGTGGTGTGCAAAGGCATCAGCTAGCACATAATAACTGGCTTGCATTAATAGCATTAGCACAGCTTTGGCTGTTTAAAGCAATGCAAAGCAAGCTTTGATGACAATCAATTACAAGGAATCTCTTGCATCGGAAGGCTGAGAAATGTAAGCATCATTTACAGTTCTTATTCGAGTCACACAACAATCTTATGTTTGAGCACTGTAAAGCACGCTCACATCCCACTCCTTCAGATTTACATTTAATACACATACATACAAACAAATGAAGCTCTAGTCATGCTTTTGACATTTGCAGATTTACGCATCAACCTGACTCTTTGCTGTGAGTAGTGGGGTTTAATGCTGAATGCCAGCTTTGTTCCATGTTTGGAACTCTCTTTGTAACATATCCAGACCTTTTTCCCTCGGCAGCGCATTCCCAACCTCCACCTCCTCACAGAATGTTCCCGCCTGCAGCTGCTTCCCTCCACGTGAATTGTGGGATTGTGTGAGAACGTCCCGCGAGTCAGGGCACAGCGCGTCTGACATTCAGGGGCCGAGGTGGCATTTCAGAAGCACTACGGTCAGAAAAATACCTAGAGTGTTGTTTATCCTCCTCGCCTTTTGCGTTGTGTCTTTCCATTCATTTCCGAAACCTTTCCCACATTTCCACAGATGCAGTGTCCAAAAAGATTATTCTCTTTCCTTACACTTCAGGATGATAACTCATTACATCAAAAATCCAAAAAAAAAAAATCTGTTCTAGCTCATCCAATGGAAGCATTAGACGAATAAATAATTAGCAGAATGATAATAAACCAAAGTACAAGGTGACTGATCCATAAAAAGGATGCTAACTGAAAGCAGACAGACTGAAGAAAGCAGAGAACAACTTCACTGCTATATCAAAAAAAAAAATCACTGTCTTCTGAAAATGCATTTTTTTAAAACATTTAAAAGACATTCTTTTAACATTTCACTTGAATTTCTTCACCTGTGCCATATTGATTTTGACACTGCAGCTCGATACATTTTCTAGCCTTGATTGGATTAGGATTACATTTTTAGAGTGTAGTTTTAATTGGATTTCTACTTTCTTTCTGTCTAGTATTTGTAAGATTTATATGAAAAATCAATAGGCAAATCAATAATTTGAAAGGCTGGGAAGAGAAAATTGTTGAATTGATCCAAGTAATGTGAACAGCTGCTACAGACATACTGTGTGCATAAATCTGTTTGTGCTATCTACTTAGTACAAATCACAACTGTGACATATACAGTTAAGTGCTTTTGTCAATAAATCTATGTATTTAAATCTAATTATACTAATGTATTAAATATGTTATTTATATCAGCATTATCATTATCAATTTAGGATGAAAAAGATATGCCGAGTACTTCATAATGCTTCTAAAAATGTCATGTATACCTAACAGTCACATTTCAAATAGAGCTAATACAGCAGTCATGGCTAAGGGTCATTTAAGGTTTATTCATAGTTAAGGCTGACCCATTGTCTGTTACTAATTAATGATAACCAATGTCCAAAGATGCTCTATAATCCCAGTCTAGCACTGTCCAAGAAACATTAGGATTATAATATCTTCAATAATATATGTGTAAAAGGGATATCATCCCAAATGTCACTCCTCTAGATTCCCTTTATTAGGTTCTATTCCCATAATTCTCTCTTTTGTTTAACCAGATGTCCACTCCTAGAACAATAACAGGTGGCCATTTGTTTAAATAGGCCAGTTTACTTAGCAGGCCAGACACATGGACAAGTGTCAAATTTTAATTCAATATATATACAATAAGCATTCAATTACAATAATCGAGATATATATATTTTAAAGCAGTGAACAGTGATTGTAATTGGTGAGGGTGTAAACTGACTTTTCAGGATGAAAAAGGATTTTAATAAACAGTCATTAATGCAAGACGAGAAAATGATTGCCAGTAATGGAGTAATCTAAAAAAATTAATTACAAAACCTATTACCATGATCTATTGGAGAGTCTAATTTGTTCACAAATGACCACCTGTTGCTCCACAGAAGAAATGATGCCTGCTTCAGGACAATGGAAATAAATCACGGTTAATTTACTGACGTTATAACACATAAAACCAAACTAAGTGTAATTTCTGAAATAATATAAACATTTAAATTCTGTTGCCACCCATTTATGCAGAGTTTTTGTTTGACTTATTAAAATATTTCCCTGAGATAAAATAAAAAAAACTATATGAAACTTTTTGACAATATCATTTCTGGTCAATTTCATCAAACGTGAAGTATTCAAATACATTGTACTATTTTCTTTATGTTTTGATCATCCAAAAAAAAAAAAAAAGGAACAGCCATTAGAAAGAATTAACAAAAAAAGTTGTTAACAACAGATTTCAATGTAAAGTAACAATAAAGAAGAACTAAAATAATAATTACAATAAAACAAAAGGAGACCAAAAAAAGAGAATAAGATAAGCTTTAATAGTTGAGCGTGGCATTAGCAACAGCAAGGAGTAGGGTTTGATTCTTCATCTTATGAAATTGTCTATCAAATGCATAAATGTAATAAAAGGAGACCGCAAACAGCTTCCTACTAAATGAACCATAATAGAAAGTCATTTAGTCTCAGTGAAGATGGCCATAAACACGATATGTTCTAGATTAATTTTGGCTGAGAAGAGCGACACAGGCGAACACTTGCTCAGAGGTCATGACTCAGTCTCTCAGTGAGAGAGCGACATTAAAGAGTCCCAGCCAAGACTTTTTTTCCCTCTGGGATGAGGTGGTCCTGCCATCACACAGGCAATCTTTTAGGGTAATTCAAGGGAGGTACTATCTGCTGTCACTCAAGTGAAGAATGCTGAACGCCAGGGAGCCAGTCAGTGCTGACAGGGGCCGTCATTCACACCACCACACAGTGCAGGACACACGCCGGGCCAATCAACAGAGGCCCCTACTGGGAATGGACAGCATCAGGGCAGGAGGCATCCAACCGTGGCAGGGAGAGAGAGAGGGTGGGAGCGAGTGGGCGTGGGACCTTCTGGGGCAATGCCAGAGTTCGACAAGAGTTAATGGAAGCCACTAAACAACCACTAGGATTAGAGGTTAAGATATGGATTAGTTAAAGGCCTTGACGTTGAATCATGGAGCACAATGACTGAACACATAATTCTCCCATTAAATGAGGAGTCCTGGAAAAAAATCATCCAGTTCTTATGAAATATAAAACAAATGGTGGCATTCAGCTAAGTATGCACCTGAATAAACCAGAAACTGATCAAATTACACAGAAAATAAAAAATGTCCACTCCAGGCAAAAGTTCAAACAAGGTGGGCAGAGGAAGGGGGTAGAGCTGGTTCTTACTGGCCCAGACGCCACCTTTCAGCAGGGCACAACACACACACACATTGCACCGATTCATTGAAATGTTCTTTATCCGACACACCATCCAAAGCACTCTCTCTAAAAGACGTCTCCTCGCAACCGTCCCCTGTGCCGCAGTATTAGGCTTGCCAGCCTAGAGGAAGTACATAAGGACCTCTTTGTTAGGTTACACTGGAGGGACATTGTGTAAAATACAGTGCCTGCCCAAGATAAAAGGCTTGCCTTTCCTCTCATCTGAGCTAAGTTTATCCTCCCTGAAGTCTCTCCTTTCTGCCCAGCAGACAAAGGGATGACTTTAGTTTTAGGACCAGCTACCTATCAATACATTCATCATTCTAGGAGAGGGAAATCATGGGGAATTTGCAAGTAATCGCTGAACAGGGGAGTGTCGTAAGCATGTATACTGAGCTAAACAAAGTACCTAAGACCAAACGTATCTAACGGAAAATTGTGTTGCTCTTTGTTTAGGGCACACAACCCTTTTCAAAATGTCCCATTAGACGTTACAGGTAAATTCTTTACAGGATTAGGCTATCAGGTGTAGAGCAGTTGGAAGCAGAAGTCAGCCCGTTAATGACTCAGGTAACAAAGTTTTTGGTATAACACTGAGCCGTGAATGGCAAGGACAACGGCAAACAGGAAACTCACTGTATATTTCCATGGCAGACAGAAATCCTGCATTGCTGAAGACCCCGACAAACAGTTGGTCATGTTTATAAAGTCACAAGGCTGCTTCATTAAAGATTATTTTGTAATCAATAATTACAGTATGTTTGAATTTAGAATTTGAGAATTTAAATGAGAGAAATATACATTTGTATTATACAACAATTAGTTTTAATCCTCCAATCTGTTTGGCCGAGTGGTGTTCCAGATGTGTTGATATTTAGTCCACAGCATTGAGATCTCTCAAAAATTTGAAGAAACTATATTGCCTATTTCCAACGCATGCAAAATACAGTTTGACTTGCTATTTGTACTTGCAATATTACAAAATGAAAGAAATATATATAAAAAATATTTGCAACAATGGTTCATGTTGAAAACAACAAGGTCCAATATAGCTCAACTATTCTTAAAAGAAATATACAATGATCTCTTCATTTTAAATGGACAGAAACATATTTATTCATATCTGTCACTTTGAAATATTTCTTGGTAAACAAATTATTGAAAACCTTTTCAGTGAACATATAGTTTTAAATGAACTGGCTCTATGAAACTGACAGAAAACGATTACACTTACAAGACTTATTCTGTGGCTAAGGGACAAAATGGTCTCCATGTTTTAGTTAAAATGGCTGATAGCTTAGAATTTGCTTTTAGTCCCCCTTGCATCAAAAATTTATTGAACAAAGCATGAATGAATTGTTTTCCCTGTGTACTGTTTTAAGAAGTTTGGTGCACACAAGATCTTTGTCATAATGGGTCACAAACAACAACTGACTTAACTGATCAAAAATCTTTTTTAAAGTTTTGGCCATCATGGCCTAGAGCTGACATGCAAAGTCTGGTGCAGACCAGTCTCCAAAGAAGATGCATACCAGTTTCCAAATTCACTAATCATATGGTTACAGCGTTATTATGGATTTTCTGTGATAGTGCCCCAATATGTGCAAATTTGACACGACTCGGCATGCATCATTAGAATGTGTATTAAGTTTTGTTAAGGTTGGACTCACAGACGTATAGGTAAATTAGTTCGGGCTAGGATAGCAGATAGCCATGGGTGTTAATAAGTTCCTAGCTTCTATGTGCAAAATTTGGTCAAGATTGGACCAATGTATAAGTGGCATTTAAAAAAGTTTTTTTTTTAAGAATACTGAAAATCGTGAAAGAATTCAAATTTGTTTCTATAACCCCACCTAGTATCAGCCAGATGTGTGTCTGTGTGCCTGAGTATATGCACATGTTTCGGACCATCCTGCCAAGTTTTTGATCCGGTGAAAATGACAGACTTCTCTCTGGTAATTTCCCATCATGTAGTTCATTTAAATCCCGCCCCTGCAAGCTCACGTTCATCTGCCTCCACTTTTGATTACAATGTCCATGGTAACACTTTACTAAAGGGACCAATTCTCACTATTAACTAGTTGCTTATTAGCACAACTATTATTAACATATTGGCTGTTTATTAGTACTTATAAAGCACATATTCTGCATGACCATATTTTAGATCCCTAATACCTAAACCTAACAACTACTTTACTAACTATTATTAAGCAGGAAATTAGGAATTTATTGAGGGAAAAGCAGTAGTTAATGGTTTGTTAACAGCGAGAATTGGACCTTAAAATAAAGTGTGACCATGTCCACATCAAATTCAATCAATAACCATCGTATATCGCCACCCTATGTTTTTTATTATATTATAAATAGGTTAATGTAACCCATTATTGGATTATAATCCAAAATATGAGTGTGTAAAGTTTGAATGCAATCCAGACATATACTAAATCGCCCATGTTGGCTTTATCACATGACCAACAATTGCATTGCTTCACTGCCATTCATAACTCATCTCCCATAGGTTCATGGGATAATAAAGTGTCCATCAAAATGGTTCCTCCAGACTGTCTGCAAAACTAGTAGGTCATCCAGGTACTTTTTCGCCTGCTGTTTTTGTACAATACTATTTGGACATACAACTGTACTATATAGAAAGTAGGCAATAAGACACATCATTTGATTCTTTCAGGCACAAAACACTGTTACTATGTTCTACTTCATTTGGAAATATTAAAGTTGGTAGATAAATGGCCAAGAAAGAGCTGACAACACTTGACAAAAACTCTTGACCAAAACTAACAACTTGAACTTAAAACTTTTTCTTAAAACATTTTTCTTTTGATTACAAGCGAAAAAGGAAGCATGTTTCTCTGTGACAAGCAGCAAGCTGAGATGAACTTGGATCTTACAGTGAAAGCCATTACAACTAAAACCATAATGCAAATATAGCTGAAACAATCCCTCAAACAATGCTGAAATACTGTATTCTGATGAGCATGTGCAGCATAGAACAATATTATGTAAAAACTGTTACTATTTTATTTTAAAGGTAGGTTCCATTGAATCCCATTCATGGCCGTACCAGTAGTCTGTCTCAGCTAATAACTAGTCAATATTTTTAACACTAAATTTCAAATGATACAGACTTTAAAATCCTTAATGTACATTTAAAAGGTTGTCATTAATCTTTTATTCGTATTTCCATACCTTCATATTTAAAAGTACATTAACTACTAGCCTATCGAGCATAATATACTAGCTTATAAATCACAAAACAGTTAGTATATCACTAACACAATGAAACATCACAATAAATGTTCAGTGGAGTCAAAAGCAAACGTTATTGTAATGGTGTGATGTCAAAGCTCTTAAGAACACAGGTCTAATCCAACAAACCTTGTGCACCACTGGTTAGAGAGATAATGGCCATCAGTACATCTGTGTTGCCAGGGCCTCCAAATGGAACCCCAAACTGGCACTTAACTGTCACTGTGACCGTGTATGGAACAGTGCCTATCACCAGAGAGACCCTGGCACACACCAGGGCATGAGACACAGAGGCAGGCAGAGAGGGCACTGGGCATCTGGCCAGCCACATAGAGGGCTGCTGAGAGGCAAAGCACCACTGCCACCGCCAATACAATTTTGCCAAAACAAACAATATTGCCCTAAGGAAACCTTCAAATACCCAGATAAAGGTTATTTTGCAGATATATTACAGCACCTCATACTATTTCAAGCATCTTCAAAGCAAAGAGAATAAACAGGTGCTTCTTGTTAAATAAGGGCCAATTTATTATTTAACATTTTTCCTTTGTTGAGGACAATTACAACTACAGAGAGTGCTCATTTTTTTCTTGGAGGTTTAAGGTTTGTCTTTGCTATAAACAGATTTGAACCAAGTGGGGAACTAGGTGACAACTCAAATCATGTCAATCATTAGATAAAGTAGACCAAGGTGTTCAAATGGCAGTTGCTCTAATCACATTTGCAGGCCTAATTCACAGATCTAATGGTTTAACTGTATCAAGAAAAGCTTTTGACGCAAAGGCCAAACAAGAAACTGTGGTGTTTCAACAGAATAAATCCGGTGTTACAAAGCTTCTGTCCAGACTGCCAGTATGTGGGTGTGGATCTGGTAAGTGGAAACGCTCAAGCGTACATGCGCATTAATTGTTTAATGAAAGGTCAGTGGTTCACTACAAAGGAGATCAGCAAAAGCATTTAATCGACTCTTATAAGTGAAGAGAGGTTGTGCGGGCAAGAATGAGACACGCTTTATTTGTGTAAGTGTATGAAAATAATTCACACAGGAGATTGATAGCCTCATTGATAGGAAAATGACTGGAGAAATTCTTTATTTAAAAGAAACAAATAAAGTGTGGAGCTTTGTCCCTTTGTGACATACAGACATATA
>NW_015505231.1:1524203-1539104 GCF_001515645.1 Sinocyclocheilus grahami
TATATATATATTAGGGCTGCACGATATATCGTTTCAGCATCAATATCGCGATGTGCGCATCCGCGATAGTCACATCGTAGGATGTGCAATGTTTAGTATAGGCTACTTACTTATCGTTATATTTATACGGATTGTTTTCTTTGCTCACACACAAACACTGGACGCGACAGCTGTACAGAGATACCCATTTTAAATACATTTCATATCAGAGCAACTGCACACGATTTTCAGTGCTGGAAATCCGTTTATCCTTTGTTGACATTTCCGTGTCGCCGTGGAGAGCGCAGGTCAAGGTTGCTTAGCAACGGCAGATGCCACAAAAGCGCAAGCTCCCGAGCGTGTTGGAAAGAAGGAGAAAGCGGCGCGACTGTCGTTTTCCCACGCGTTTTTACATGTGAACGGCCCCAAAGTCTGTCTGCACTGGATGCAACAAAGCGACCATTGCCAATCATTTGAACTTTATGTCAGTACGTCATAAATAGAACGCAGCATCAGTTTACTGTCGGGGATTTGTCGTGCTACCACCATCCAGTGTAGACTGACAGCATCACTGATTATAATGGGTTCATTGTATTTTGTCGCGTCGCGCCGCGCCGCTCGCGTCCAGTGTAGACACGTTGAGAGCCACACAGATGCACTGAATTCTGTTCACTTCTGCGTCTATTTGTCCCTGAAATACTGTTTTCTGCAAGTATCCTTGTAAACGCAGATGCTTATGGCTTAGGTGAAGGGAAACAATTGAGAAAGAAAATGGATGTGTAACATTATATTGGTTTACAGCAGTTTAATGTTCCTGAGGCTTTTGTTACAACAAACAACAAAACACAAAGAAAAATCACTTTTGTAGCTTTAACACAGATTTATTAGATTTATACAGTGAAGGCTATGCAGTGTTATTTTACATTTGATTATTCAATTTCTGTACCTGAATACTGTTAGACTTACCTGAAAAATATAAAGCACTGCTTATTTCATTTGTATCTTTGTTCTGCTGATTTATTCGCCTACAAAATCATCCCAATCATTGATTGGTTTTTTATCATCTCAGAGGGATATACTGTATATACATTTATGTATATATATATATATATATATACAGTTACGTCCATGTACTGTATATTTGGACACAGGCACAATTTTTGTTATTTTAGCTGTTGACCAAAACATATTCAAGTTACAGTTATATAATGGGTATGAGCTTTAACGTGCACACTGAGCTTTATTTTTAGGGTACACTCATCAAAATTGGAGGAAAGTTTAAAGGGGTCATATGATGCTATTTCAATTTTTCCTTTCTCTTTGGAGTGTTACAAGCTCTTGGTGCGTAAAAAAGATCTGTAAAGTTGCAAAGACTAAAGTCTCAAATCCAAAGAGATATTCTTTATAAAAGTTAAGAGTCAACCACGGCTACCTAAAACGGCTCGTTCGAACACCCCACCCCCACATGTCTACGTCGCAATGTGTGAAGATTTGCATAACGCCACCCAAATGTTCACGCAAAGAAAGAAGGCGTAACTTTTATTCTCGCTGTAGTATTGTTGCCACCGCCGCCATGTCGTGAAGGTGCTGTGTGTTTCGTTGAGAAAGCTAAACTACTTTGTTTGGCCAAAAGAGTACACGACTAGAAATCAGTGGTTAAGTTGTATTTACAACACTGTTCCAGAACAGTACAACCCAAATATTCAGATGTGTGCAGCACATTTTATGGAGGACTGTTTCCTGATCCTGGGAGAGTAGACTACAATGCCGGCTGTTCTGACTCACAGACTGTAGGTATGTTTTTTATATATAAAGAATTTGCCACTGACGATTCAAACGTGAGTTTTGGGCAGTGTAGAGTAGGGCTTGTTGTTTGTCATTTCTCCGATCACAAATGCAGACATGGTTTTATGTTTACGCGGCGCGATGCAATGCAACATGTAAAAAGACAGTACATGTCATTATAATCCGTAATTATGTCCCCACTGGATGCAACAAATGCCTCGTTTATAATGGGTTTTCATGTTTTTTAATTGTCGCTCCGCCCGGACAGGGCATCACAATATGGTAGGGGTATAACATTTCCATCACAGGCTTGAGGTATTCGGCCAATCATCACACTGGATAGCTGGCCAATCACAGCACACCACACTTTTCGGACCGATGAGCTTTGTAAAAATTTACGCGTTTCAGAAAGGCGGGGCATTGAGTAGAAACAATAATGTATAGTATGTGGAAAATAATGTATTTTTAACCTTAAACCGCATAAACATTTCATTACACCAAATAATGTTCTTTTTAGCAACATCATTTGACCCCTTTAAGGAATTACAGCCATTTAATATGTACCTCCCCCCTTTTTCAAGGGACCATAAGTAATTGGACAATTGACTCAAATGTTTCATGGACAGATATGGGCTATTCCTTTGTTATGTCTTCATCAATTGAGCAGGTAAAAGTTCTGGAGATGATTCTAAGTGTGCCATTTGCATTTGGAAGATGTCGAAGTGAACTCACATCATGCAGTTAAAGGAGCTCTCCTTCAAAAACAAAACAAATCCATCTGAGAGATAGCAGAAACATCAGGAGTGGCCAAATCAACAGTTTGGTACATTCTGAGAATGCACTGGTGAGCTCAGCAACATAAAAATGCCTTGACGTCCACGGAGGACAAGAGTGGATGATCGGAGGATCCCCTCCATGGTAAAGAAAAACCCTTTCACAACATCCAGCCAAGAGAAGACCACTCTCCAGGAGGTACTGTGAAACTGTCACTGTGAAAGTCTACAATCAAGAGAAGACTTCATGAGAGCAAATACAGAGAGTTCACCACAAGATGTAAACCATTCATAAGCTTCAAGAATAGAAAGGCCAGATTAGACTTTGCCAAAAAAAAAACATTAAAAAGCCAGACCACTTCTGGATAAGCATTCTTTGGACGATGAAACTAAGATCAACCTGTCCCAGAATGATGGGAAGAAAATAGTATGGAGAAGGCTTGGAACAGCTCATGATCCAAAGCATACAGCATCATCTGTGAAACATGGTTAAAAATATTAAATAAATATCATATGAGAAATGGAATAAATCCAATAACCCCTGCCCTGCACCCAGTGTTACATACTACACATGATTGGCTTAGCAATAAAAACAAACAAACAAAAACAACAATAAAATGTCTTGCATTTAAAATAAGCAAAAGAGCAAAGCTGCTCCAACCACAGAAGATAGTCGTTTTTAATATCCAATTATTAGACCCTCTACCATAAAAATCACAATAAAGAATGAGAAATTAAAAAAAAGTATAACATCCAGCAAAAGACACAAAAGTTAAATGCATGATATTCACAATAAACATTCAAGTATGTATCTCTCGTATGAAGTGAATGTTGTCAGCTTGTAAGTGCTGTAACAAAAAACCGAGTAACCATTTTATAAACATTATTCAGGTGGAGTGTAACGCAAGACAAAATGAAAGCGGGAAATTCGTTTTGAATTAAATTTATTTTCTGTACCTTTTTAATGGAATGTCGACTAGAGCTAGAATTAGGCTAGAAAGGGCTACCTGGTCACCGCCAGTGCTACCGTCAGAAGAAAAATGTGCCTATTTATGTGTCAAAATCATACAGACCATAATTACGATTACATTTACTCTTAGGCCTAGTGGACAAAACCCACAATTACACAATTAACTATTCGTGCAAATTATTGTGTAATAATTGTTTATCTATAATGGCTTGTCAAGATAAATGTGTAATATGAACCCAAATGTTCTTGTGGATCATTACAGTTACCTGAAAACACAGTAAAGTAAATCTGATCTAACACAAAAGTCACAGTGGTGTATTTGTGCCCCTAACAGATAGTAAGTTCTTTTATTAGAACTGCATGTTTAGAGGCACTTCAGAAAATTGGTGATTTGCTACTAGATATTAGGGTTGATCTGAATCACATAGAAAAGTTAAAAAGGTAATTTAATGACAAACCAAGCGCTTATGTGGCATGGTGTTGTGCAACCTTCATTCAAATCTGGGCAAAAATTATTTACATGATAAATCATGTTTCATCCATCCCTTTTTAGTGAATCACATCAGTGAACTTAATTTATAACATTTTATCATTTTGCAAGCATCTTTTAAGGTAATATTATTGCAATATCGTTTTCAAATATGAAACTTACATTAAGTATTATTATTATTAATATTGGTTCAATAGCTCCTCAAAAAAACAAGCGACTTGTTTATGATTTAAAATAAAATTCGTAATAAAAAGACACAAAAAAGTTCAAAACTTGTAGACTGTAAAAGGCACACAAACATTAATAATGAAAGAAAAAAAGTGATCAATCGCAGTAATAGTAGTCCAACGCTCAGCAGAGGCATTAGCAGTGCTTGGTGAGGTATGCGTAATTATGTGCATGATAGCGAAAGTTATTGTAAACTATGTTTGTGTGTATACGTGTGTTCTTCAGCAGTGTCTTTTACCCATGCCAGAGGTCATGACTCACCTCGAGAGCCATCAACCCTCAATGCCATAAAACCAGACAATCTCCTCCCACTTGCGTCCCTACTCGCATGAAAACCACTCACGTGATCCAGACCTAGGGGAGTGGACTGGGCCGGGCCGGGCTGAGGTCTCAACAAATAAGTGTTACCCTGGAGACAACCAAGCCTCACAATAAACTATTCCCTGTAATCCTATTTCAGTAGTAAATACAATCCTGTCCCAGCATGTGCAGTCAAAACCGAAAAAAATACTGTTTTTGACACCATGTTCAACTACAACTGTATTCATTCTATATGAATAGATATGTGCCAGATTATTCTCAGATGTTATGAAGAACCTGAAAAAGTTTGATCCTGTAGAGGTACCAAGCTATTTTGGAGAGGATTTTGCTGAAGACAAGGGGTGGGGAGGGGGGTTGTCGGAGGGTGACCTTCCCCACTGGAGTGATGTGTGCGTCTCTGTCTGTCTGTCTACACATGAGAGCGGGAGGTCAAGTTGAGCCTTAGAGGCTGTCTGCTCCTGAACGGCAGGAACCACAGGATCTTCCAGCGAGTGCCAAACACCTCAGCCATCGCTTGCTGCCACGACCGGCGCGGTCCACTGGGGGCATAGAATAAATTAAAGTATGCATCTTAAACTAATGCAAAATAATATCACATTTGAAATATAAATTATGCAGAGAACCTAAGAGCTTTAGGAGAGACCTAGACTAGTTTTCACAAATTTTACGTCAGTGAACATTTCTCAGTGAAAGTTAATTTTTTTTAAATCAAAATATATTCTGTATAGGAGACACACCCTAAACATTTTGGCTTTAAAAAAAGCTATTGTGCAAAGTTACTGCACTAGATTAAAGAAGGTTTATTGAACACAAGTTGACCTATTGTGCCCAATAGCAGGGCAACAGCCTAACGGAAATTTTCCAGTTAATTTTCAACCATTTTTAAATACAAAACAATTGAGAAAAAACACAAAAGTACAAATATCAAACCACTTTTTTAACCATAAATGTTCATTTCGAATGTTTTGAACCCGGTGAAATTTTATTAAAAGAAGTAATATTGTGAAATATTATTACAATTTAAAATGACCGTTTTCGTTCATTTCAAGAAACACTTCAACCATTTTAAAAACAGTTGTCCTGCTTACAACTTTTGTGTAAACTGCAATTTTTTTTAATTCTTTGATGAACAAAGTTCAAAAGAACAGCATTTATTTGAAATGACTTTAATGTTTAAAATAATGAAATGCAATGAAATAATTAATTCATAATAATACTAATAATAATAACATCTTACAGAGACCAAACTTTTGAACAGTGCACATACAAAACCAGTGATAGATAGATAGATAGATAGACTGATAGATAGATAGATAGATAGATGATAGATAGATAGATAGATAGATAGATAGATAGATAGATAGATAGATAGATAGATAGATAATGTGTGATTAGACATTTGACTCCTATTCAAGCTGAGAACTAGTCCCAGTTTCCATGTCTACATGTAATGACTGGGTAGAGGACATTACATTATTATTAAATGGCTGATATGATGCTGTAAGTTTTGATACTTACATGTCTTCCAGTAAGTGTGACATCTTCTCTATAGTAGTTGCATCCTGTTGTTGAAAACAATGAAAGATATTGCTTTGTATCACCACTGAACTATGAACATGTCATTTCTTATAAATTTAGGAGACAATACAGCGACAACTCATGAAATGATTTATGACAGCAAGCCAGTGGATTCAAGGGGGTGAATTG
Source organism: Sinocyclocheilus grahami (assembly GCF_001515645.1). Taxonomy (NCBI): domain Eukaryota; kingdom Metazoa; phylum Chordata; class Actinopteri; order Cypriniformes; family Cyprinidae; genus Sinocyclocheilus; species Sinocyclocheilus grahami. Next base: position 1,530,457 of record NW_015505231.1, read on the forward strand.
GATCAGTTTTTGATCTTTCCCACGCTGGGAGTGAAAACTGCAATAGCATACACTGAGACAAAAGAGAGACAGTGAAGCCGACAGCAGCAACACTCCCTTGGTGCCCTCCTCACCTTGCCAAGTTGGCACAGGGGCAAAAGGGCATCTGCCTGCGGACAATGGGACCGCGTGCATAGGGATGCTAAAATCCCCCCTGCTTGCCAGGTGAAGAGACGCGGCAAAGAGGGAAAAAAAACTGAATATGTAAATAAGGTAGGATTAACAGAGGCGAGACTGAAGGGCCTGTTTGTGTGAAAAATGGTGGACGTGTGACTGACAGTGGCTTTCTAGAACAATATGTGCTTTGTGTGTGATACACAAGACAAATACATAAAAAAGACTCCATTCCCGAAGCCATAAGACATTATGTAAGAAGTCTGACTTGAACTGTTGAAGTCAGATTCACATTGTGAACCGCTAGAGGACACACTCTTGGCCTGGAGCAGCCAGTGTCATGCCAATTGGACCTGGCTGCAGTTCAGGCTGAACTGATCTCGGCTCAGAGAGCATGCGTGAGGAAAAGATCTTTGCAGGGATCAATGGTTAAGTCTGCTTCCTCACTTGCTATGACTGGCACGAGGCTACGCACTAACCACCCTGTCAGACGCTAAATCTTCTAAGACATCACAACACGGGATAGCAGGGTGAAGGTGTAGCTTGTGTGTTAAAGCACTGGGACTTTTCTGGCCTTTGGATAAGGAGATGGCTTAAAGGCAGGACAGGACACAAGATAAGACAGCTTAACATGGACTTTTAGTAACACAAGATTAGCGTTGTCAAAGGAAGTCTCCTGTAGGAATGGGTTAGTGTCAAAGGTCATCTAAAAGAACGGCTGGACACAGCTTGTGTAATATCTAATGAGAAAACTATTATGTTTTCAGTTGGTGGAATTACACAAATGAGCCTCTGTAGGAAGACTCAATTGTCCAGAGGGTTTGGAATGAGGTTAGAATTGGGCAAAGTGAACCAAAGCAAGTGCCGTTTCATTTAATGGTTGGACATTTGTACTGAGAAGATGGAAGACCCTCATGTTCAAATGACAGAGGATAGGATGTGAAGTGAGACGTGTTCTTTGACACACTTCCACAGCATATGGTGGATGCGTGGGGGTCAAGTGAACATGACTGGGAACCAGAGAATATGATTAAGGGGAGGTGTATTCTTTTTAAAGGGCTGCACTTTTTACCGAATTTAACTAGGTCACTACTAATCCTCTTTGCCTTGGCTATCACATGAAGTCATCAGTTAAAGGATCAGAGTTAAACATGATTATACCGCTCCCCCCAATCATAGCCATGTTTCAGGCCTAATCAACAGAGGAAGGATGGAGGACATAACAGAAGTAGAAGAAAAGAATGAAAGACTGTATTTGTTATTATAGCCAAACAGGTCAGTGTGGTTGCGAAGGCCAGCAGTTTGGTTTTTCCATTGCTTTGTCCTTTACATTAAAGGAATAGTTCACCCAAAAATGCTGTAATCAATTATGCAAAAGACCTCTTAGTAACACTTTATGGTGAGTATATAGCTAACGTACTTAAGAATCATTTGCAAACTATTTATTTGCAATAAATTTATATTTTATAAATTGTAGTCTTTACATCTTTAATACATTAATAGGCTAGTTGAAATAAAACAGGACAGTTTCTAATTCATTGTCAATTTAATTTAAAATTATTATTTTTACTGATGATTCACTGATAACTGATGCTTTTAAATGTGATCTCATGAGCATTTGTATGTATTTTATGTAACATACATTTAATTACATTTGCAGACACAAAAACACAATATTTACATATTGACATAACTACTGTCACTGTACATTTTAATTTTTTATTTATTAAAAAGTGGTTATATTTACGGGCTAGGGTGGTCCATAAAAACATTAAGTCATTACTTGTAAAGAAACTTAATGTTCATGTGTAAAGTTACTTGTTTTTTTGATAAACACATATGCTTAATGTATTTCTAACATTTTAGGAATGCAATTAATGTCTAATAAAGGTAGGTTATTTCCTTTAATTTAGTATTTTCTGTGACCTATAATCTAAAGTGTGAACTTTAACCATAGTGCACATTCTGTCACTAACACTGTTAACACTTGATAATAAAACATTTAAATCTTTACATATGAGCTAATTAAGCAATAATAATCTGTTAACTATTTTGACAATGAATGAAGAACTTTTTGCCCATAACATTAACGCATTAATGTATAGACAACAGTTTATAAGCTGTGAATTAACTATAAACTAATAGTTTGCAAATGAAGTGTTTTGTTACTGTATACTTATGAAGTCGGTTACCCCAAAACGCCATTGATCAAAGCACATACATAAAACCCATCAAAACTGTGAAACACAGAAACTCAACCATACTTGCTTGACAGGTCAGAGCAAATCTCACTGGTTCTTGCGTGTCAAGCAATCATGTTCGAACTTTTGTTTACCATTTTCAATCTGTTTTATTTATGACCTCTGATCAATGTTTATATGTAAATAAAACTTAAACTAAAATGTAATTAAAACTGTAATATAAATAAATATTAGGCAATCATGTCTTTTCAGAACACCTGGATTTGAAACTGCTATATTCATATGGATTATGTTTACTATGTTTTCATGACCTTTTTGAAGTGTTTCAGTAAAATATCTTCACATCGTATTTCGAAGATGAGTAAAAATCTTATAGGTTTTCATTTTGGGGTGAACTAACCCTTCAAAGGCATTGCATGCAGTTCCACAAAAAGGCGAATTTACTTGGCAACCTAAATATGGATGCGTGGGGGTCAAGTGAACATGACTGGGAACCAGAGAATATGATTAAGGGGAGGTGTATTCTTTTTAAAGGGCTGCACTTTTTACCGAATTTAACTAGGTCACTACTAATCCTCTTTGCCTTGGCTATCACATGAAGTCATCAGTTAAAGGATCAGAGTTAAACATGATTATACCGCTCCCCCCAATCATAGCCATGTTTCAGGCCTAATCAACAGAGGAAGGATGGAGGACATAACAGAAGTAGAAGAAAAGAATGAAAGACTGTATTTGTTATTATAGCCAAACAGGTCAGTGTGGTTGCGAAGGCCAGCAGTTTGGTTTTTCCATTGCTTTGTCCTTTACATTAAAGGAATAGTTCACCCAAAAATGCTGTAATCAATTATGCAAAAGACCTCTTAGTAACACTTTATGGTGAGTATATAGCTAACGTACTTAAGAATCATTTGCAAACTATTTATTTGCAATAAATTTATATTTTATAAATTGTAGTCTTTACATCTTTAATACATTAATAGGCTAGTTGAAATAAAACAGGACAGTTTCTAATTCATTGTCAATTTAATTTAAAATTATTATTTTTACTGATGATTCACTGATAACTGATGCTTTTAAATGTGATCTCATGAGCATTTGTATGTATTTTATGTAACATACATTTAATTACATTTGCAGACACAAAAACACAATATTTACATATTGACATAACTACTGTCACTGTACATTTTAATTTTTTATTTATTAAAAAGTGGTTATATTTAAGGGCTAGGGTGGTCCATAAAAACATTAAGTCATTACTTGTAAAGAAACTTAATGTTCATGTGTAAAGTTACTTGTTTTTTTGATAAACACATATGCTTAATGTATTTCTAACATTTTAGGAATGCAATTAATGTCTAATAAAGGTAGGTTATTTCCTTTAATTTAGTATTTTCTGTGACCTATAATCTAAAGTGTGAACTTTAACCATAGTGCACATTCTGTCACTAACACTGTTAACACTTGATAATAAAACATTTAAATCTTTACATATGAGCTAATTAAGCAATAATAATCTGTTAACTATTTTGACAATGAATGAAGAACTTTTTGCCCATAACATTAACGCATTAATGTATAGACAACAGTTTATAAGCTGTGAATTAACTATAAACTAATAGTTTGCAAATGAAGTGTTTTGTTACTGTATACTTATGAAGTCGGTTACCCCAAAACGCCATTGATCAAAGCACATACATAAAACCCATCAAAACTGTGAAACACAGAAACTCAACCATACTTGCTTGACAGGTCAGAGCAAATCTCACTGGTTCTTGCGTGTCAAGCAATCATGTTCGAACTTTTGTTTACCATTTTCAATCTGTTTTATTTATGACCTCTGATCAATGTTTATATGTAAATAAAACTTAAACTAAAATGTAATTAAAACTGTAATATAAATAAATATTAGGCAATCATGTCTTTTCAGAACACCTGGATTTGAAACTGCTATATTCATATGGATTATGTTTACTATGTTTTCATGACCTTTTTGAAGTGTCAAACTTTGGTTATTTAAACTTTTAACAGAGGGACAAAAATCTCTCAGGTTTCAGTAAAATATCTTCACATCGTATTTCGAAGATGAGTAAAAATCTTATAGGTTTTCATTTTGGGGTGAACTAACCCTTCAAAGGCATTGCATGCAGTTCCACAAAAAGGCGAATTTACTTGGCAACCTAAATAAACTGTATAATAGGTAGATTATTCTCTGAATGTCGCATTATGTGTGATGGAACAACCACCTCCCTTAAAAATGGTGGACAAAGTCATGAAAGCAGTAGTTCAATTTTATGCAAGGGTGAGTGTAACGTTTACAAATGTTTTTCAGAGGAACATCATAACTAGATTTTTGCAATTCTTGAAGGACATACAAATACTAGCATGGCTACCTTTTTTTAGGTAGGTTTAGGTTTTAGACTTTGATTATGTGTAAATAAAATGTAAAATCAGAGCTGTATCACATACTGTTGTCATGACCCACAACATGCATCTTGTTTCCTGTCCCCTGTGCATGGAACACCTGCACTGCAGTGTAAATGACTATATATCCCAGAGGGCCATCGTCTTGCAAAGGTTCACGCCAACCTGCTGCAAAACCAACCTGCAAGTAATTCTGTCTAGTAATGTGTTTAATAAGGACTGGAGATAATACTCTGCAGGAAAGTAGGTCTCCAAAAGCAGAACTGGACAGCAGTGTTAGAAATGGTTAAAAAGAAAGAAAGACAAGCCCATTGCAATTCAGTATGTGAGTAATTACCAAAATGATGCAATTTCTGCTGGTGAGATTTTGAATAGCGGACATTTTATCAAACCATTTACAAAAACCAAAAATAAAAACACTTAATACTCTAATTATCTACAAAAAGCATTCTGGGGTCAAGGAGTCTGAGTAGAGTTTGAGTAGAGTAGAAAATCCACACAAGACGACGAATCTCACCATAGCAAGTACAAGTAATCTCTATATCCAAGTCAATAGTTAAATCTGCTCAGTTAAACTCATTTATTGACTCGGTTAAAGAAAAAAGCGAAACTTACTGCAAGGATTCCTTTGACTTGTGTGTAGAAAAGGCTGCTCATTCCACCAAACATGATCAGCCCCATGAAACAAGACCCACGTAGAAGAGCCAATTCATGACGTACCTCAATGTCCGCCTAAAAAGACATGTTACACATGTGCTATAAATGCTCATGGACAATTTAGACTATTTCCAAGTTAAATCATTATGCTATGCATGCACAAAGAGGATTTTTGCACTGCAGGCAGTTATGGGAAGCGATGTGACATATTTTGCTTGTTTCCTTTCCTGCTGAAGGCTTTTCTGCATCTATTACACTAAACACATAGAAACACACACAGATACACAAAATCCACAATATTTAGCTTCTTGTGGGAAAGCTTTCCCAGGAGATAACGTCACTATCTCTCCCATACAGCCGTTTCTGTGCCCATACTGCATCTCCCGCTTCTCAGCTGCGTCTGTTTACTCGCACACAATGCTCCACAGAATAAACAAAAACAGGAAATTGAGCGTTATGGGCTTTTATTTGCAGGCGGTCTGCCGTTGCCATGATGGCTCAGCTGTTCAGCTGCATTCAAGTTGGAATGATGCTCCTTTGAATTTAAATGCTCTGACAGAAAATACACTACCATACTCCTGATTCTCGAGACATGCAACAAAACAAGTGCCACAACTTTACCTGCCATTAGTTTTTAAAATAGCCACTCAGAGATGATCACTTGTTCTTAATAAAAACGTATAATTTCATTTGATTTTATCAAAACGGTTAAATCGCATTCTCTCACTACCCCAATGCCACTAGTCCTCAGCCCACAATTCTAAAATATAAGATTAAAAACCGTAACTTAGGAAAAACAGAAATATAAATATTCATCCTTAAACACTAACATTAAAAACAAATTCACTACTATGTTTTGACAGCAAGAAGAGCTTGGCAGCTGTCTCTACTTTTAGTCAATCCAGACTTTACCCTGAAGGTCTTATTTCCATATTTCATCTGCTTTAGTTCATAAAGGTCACACGGGTTCCTGTTGTTATATTTATTTTTCTCTGACAGAAAATACACTACCATACTCCTGATTCTCGAGACATGCAACAAAACAAGTGCCACAACTTTACCTGCCATTAGTTTTTAAAATAGCCACTCAGAGATGATCACTTGTTCTTAATAAAAACGTATAATTTCATTTGATTTTATCAAAACGGTTAAATCGCATTCTCTCACTACCCCAATGCCACTAGTCCTCAGCCCACAATTCTAAAATATAAGATTAAAAACCGTAACTTAGGAAAAACAGAAATATAAATATTCATCCTTAAACACTAACATTAAAAACAAATTCACTACTATGTTTTGACAGCAAGAAGAGCTTGGCAGCTGTCTCTACTTTTAGTCAATCCAGACTTTACCCTGAAGGTCTTATTTCCATATTTCATCTGCTTTAGTTCATAAAGGTCACACGGGTTCCTGTTGTTATATTTATTATTTAAATTTATTTTGTCTTGTATAACAACTATGTACATTCCAAGCATTTCCAATACATTTTTTTATCAGTCTGTAAAATATTACATAGCAAATTACAGCTATAAAACATGCAATAAAACAGAAAAGGGCCAAACTTTGGGAATTTGCTGTTTGCAGGTGTGTTTTGGATGAAGTGATATGGCATCAGACCAGTATAACTGATCAATGCATGCAAATACAACTTGTATTAAGTTTCTCTCATTCAAAGTAACAGCTTATTCCGTAATGCTGATGCCACCTGCAGGTCCCTAATCTCAGATAAGTGGTGCAAATCCAATGTTAATCATCTGCCTCCATTGAGAAGATTCTACTGAACCTCAGAATAATAAAATTGGCTAAATGAAAAGAGCATACTACCATATATGTCTGCATAGCAGTATACATCTAACAAAATGTTATGCGTATAGTACTGTATCCCACAATGCAATGCACCTGACTTGACTATCTATATCAAATGTGATGAACGAACTTGAAATCATATCAATCTTGATTGTCTTTTAGTACTAATTGTACTCATAACCATTCAAATAATAAGTAAATATGTCAAATGTAATTTTAAAAAGTACCATGCTATTACTATCACTATGCCATAATACAAAAATAAAACATTTTAAAAAAGCTTGTTCATGGGTTTTACAATATCATGGCCCATATGTACTGTGTTTGCCTAAAACAATGTGTGCACTGAAGCTGAGGTCCACCCACATGACTCTAATGGAACAAGTGTACTTTAAAACCACTGATTTAGTCATAGTATATTATATATAATAGTCATTATATATAGAGAGAGAGAGATCAGTGTTTAAAACTATATAAAAAAAAAAACTGTGATTTAAAACTATAAATGTTACAGTGACTTTAAACACTTGGGCAGTATAAATGGAGGTGTGTAAATGAAAGGCCATCTTACCCGGTCCACCGAGGACAGGGGCTGGAAGTAGTAGTACTGGCAGAAGTCCAACACCAGAGTGTAGAGACTCAGAACCTGAGTGTAAAAACACAGCTGCAAAAAGAGCCAGTGGTTATCCTCCCCAACACAGTTATTAATCCTGCATAGACAGAGAGGAAAGAAACAGAGACATTTTTCAGGTATTTTTAATAAAGTATAATAAGAATTGCAAATGAAAAACATTACTTTAATACCTAAACTAACATGAATGTGAAAAATATCTATTATAAAACCTAGTGAACTAGCAATGGTACCACCCTGCTCTAAAGCAGCATCCTAAACAACAAAAAACTCAAATGACTATTATGAAGCACTTTAAATAGGTAGGAACTCCACAAGGCACACAAGTAGTGCTCCGCACAGGAAACTTGACTTAATTTGACAACTGATTTTAATACAGTTTGATATTAACATGTTGTAAACAAATCATACAAATACACAACTACATCACTTCTCTAAACATCCATGTTTCACTATGCACGTGGAAATTTGGATGATTCTTGAGATAATCGCAAGCAATGCAAAGTTAATACGATATATATTTTTTTTTAAATGTTATAGATTAATGTAGCAAATGAAAATTGTTAAAATGACCAAAAATATTTTGAGACAAAGGTTAATGCTTTTTAATGATTTTCTGTTTTGTTCAAGTTAATTAAATCAAAAGTTTTTTAACAATACAAATATGTAAAAGTATGGTATTGTGAGTGAAATGAACCCCTATGGCTGGCGTTAAAGGGACAGTAATTAATGTATATATATATATATATACGCACACACAGACACACAATATATAT
>NW_015505231.1:1539385-1558859 GCF_001515645.1 Sinocyclocheilus grahami
ATATATATATATATATATATATATATATATATATATATATTAGTGCTGTCAAATGATTAATCGCATCCAAAAATAGGTTTTTGTTTACCTAATATATGCATGTACTGTGTATATTTATTATGTATATAAAAATACGCACACGCATGTGTATATTTCAGAAAAATACGTTATTTTTATATATTAAATATATATTTATAATATAAATTATATGAATATAAATATAGACAGTAAATACATGTAAATATTTTCAAAATGTATACTGTATGTGTGTGTATTTATATATACATAATAAATATACACAGAACACACATATTATGCAAACAAAAACTTTTATTATGGATGTGATTAATTGCGATTATTCGTTTGACAGCACTTATATATATATATATATATATATAGTGTGTGCGTGTGTATGTATATGTAAATATTTTTATTAAAAATTGATGGAGCTACACGTTTTTTAATCATATAAATGAGGAGTGGGGGTTGTATTTTCTAAATAGGGCATTTGCCCCATGCTGGTGAACCTTTTACCTTGATTATCACATTAATTATTGTCCCTTTAGCCCCAACAGTAGGGGTGCTTTTCATCCCGAATACCATACTTTACATATTCAGTTATTAAAAGATTTAATTTAATTACCTTGACAAAAGCAAAAATAGAGTTATTAGTATGTATTTTTGTCTCTGTATGATATTCAAAAGCAACTGTGTGGTTACCCATATTCTTCAAAATATCTTCTTTTGTACTAAGCAGAAATTCATATACACGTTTAAAACAACTTGAGGGTCAGTAAAAGATGACAGAATTGCCATTTTGAGTGAACTATCCCTTTAAGACAGATCACGCCACAGGAAGAAGCACCAGAATAAAGAACATGAGAGAAGAGAGAAAGAGCAGAGAGGGCCTAAAGAGAGAGCAGGATGAACTGTTCGTAAATGCAGAAAATGATACGGCCAAGTTTTTTTTCCTCCTCTTCCCTTTGCCATTACAGGCGATGACAGGGAGTCACGATTTGCTGAGTCCAGACAGACAGCAGCCTTCTTCAGCTGTACTGTAGGGCTGGACTTAACACAGGCTTCTCTGGTCACTTGATATCGCCTCTCCCTCTGTTTTACCTCTCTACAGAGACTTCATTAAACTTCCTCTATACAAAACCCACCAGGAATGTAAAGCTGTCTGGGGTACAGGGTCTTTTAAGGTTATACTGTGAACATGGGTCAACAGGCCAGATTTCAGTTTGGATCCTAAACCACTGTAAAAATCTCAAGATGTCTCACACAGAGATAACAAGCATCAGAGCACCAGTAATAAAATGTACTTGGTCACTGTTAATAAGTACATTATTTGTGTTTTCACATGCACAAAATACATGAATAATATATAGATACAGCACTTTTTTTAAAGACTGCTGTGCTCAAACAAAAGCTTGTAGTAGTGTATTGACTTGATTATTTCTTGTTAAAGTTTTACCAGGGACAGTGGTGGTCCATGCGACGGACACAGTGGCCACAGCGGCTGCAGTGGTGTGACCTCTTTGGCCTCATAATGTTACATTTATTGCACAGTTCCCAGTTGTCTCTCTCTGAAATGACAAAAAAAAAAATCTCAACTCATTTTCAGTGCTGCTACAAAAACTGTAACTGTAACAAAAAAAGGTCTTTGCTGCCATCTAGTGGTACTCAGTTTCTGAACATCAAAATAATTTTTTCCTCTATTTTAGTCTCATATAAATTCAGGACAAATGACTGTATAAAATTGCTCATCCATGTGAACAATGACACACCTCAAAGTTGAAAACTGCTAAAATAATTAAATATTACTAGTTTTTAGCAGGTTTCCTAAACACTGTTTTTCTACTATTGATCGATTAAGTAGCGAGTCCCGGGTTGATTATATATTATTATCCCGGGCAATTATACAAAGTATTTGCACTTTTCAGGAAAGCCAACCTAGGAAAAGGTTACTTACAGCTGTCTCAACAAACAACTTGTGCCAATGTGTGCTGCATAGTGTTCACAAATTACTATCAATAGACAATGTTAATTTCAGCAATAATATTATGGACATGTTAAATATTACTGTGCACCAAAACATGTAAGCCTATATTATGTAAAATACATTTATATTGCAATAATCAGAAATGTTTTGTCATTGACAGGAACATTAATAAATATAATAAATATTAGTGTTGTCATTTTCTAATTTTCAATCTCTCATTTTGACAGATAAATGTTGTATTTCCCTGCTTTAGAAAGGGATTTTAAATCGGTTTTGATAGGGATTTAAGTCTGTTAAATTCACAAGTGTACCAAACTACAGTAGTCAACATTTGAAGTGGATCAAAACCTTTCATCAAAGTTGTCCTAAAACCAAAATGCGTTCTTGTCTTAGGACAACTATGAAGAACTTTTTTGATCCACTTCAAATGTTGACTACTGTACACTGGATCACTTGTACATTACTATAACATTCTAAAAATGGTCTAACATGCTAAGCGAAGGTATTAAGACTTAAGTCACTGAACACTGAGGTATACTGCCCTCATCTGGTTAGTTAGTGGAACTTCATTAAGTATGGTAAAAATTAGGTCTATGACTTTACACAACTTTAAATAAGTTTAAATCACACATTAAAGTGCACACACAAGCAAAAACATTTACGTAAACTTAACACATCCTTAGAATCTACCTGTATGTATAAACATTTTACAGACATATTCGCAGTGGAAAAGGTCAAGAATATATGTAATCACTTTTATGATGATAATAAATAATGACACATTGTTTTATATTTGTTTCTCATTTTGTGTCTGTGGGGCACTTAGCTTTAGCAATTAATTATTAATAAATCCTTTAACATGTACGAACAAAATTATTTACTACATTAAAGCAGTATGAGAAGTATAGAAGAGTAGTATGAGAACAGTTTAGACACAGACTGTGGATTAATAACATACATGAATTGTTACACTGCCCTAACATATAAGTGAGTGTTAGGCTTCATACCTGCGAGTGGAATTTTGGGGTCCTGAGCAAGTTTTCCGGGGTCAGCGGTGGAAGCCCTGAATAATGCTGAGACGCACAGAAGTGATGCTAGATAGTAAACTTGAGAAAGAGAGAAATTTCATATTTATCACAAAAGTCACTATAACTAGAAATCTGATCTAATTTTTGTTTTTATACAATTTTACATTGTTACAAAGGACTTATATTTCAAATAAGTGCTTTCTATTCAAAGAATCCTTAAAAATGTATCATGGTCTCCACTAAAATTTTAAGCAGAACCAAAAAAAATACCAAACAAATAAAAAACACTCCTTTTCATTTGCCTGCTTTCTTGCTCACTCATAAGTCACTACATGATGTGGCTCATTTAATAGTATGTATAGCAAAGTATTATTAGCAAAGTGACGTAGAGTGGGAGGTAATCCAAACAAAGTAAAGTAAGCAAAGTAATCATACAAAACAAATGCATATATACCAAGTGGAAACAGTAAAGGCATCTCGGCTCTGACAACTCTTGGTTGAATCACCAAAAATCACCTTGGAAACAGGGCTTCTCTCTCAATTGTCTTTCTTTCTTAAATCTATCTGCACATTAAATTGTGCTTAGTCTCGTCTGTTTAGCATTTATTTACTAACTTGTCAACTTTGCCATTTACATAGAACCAAAGCCTAAAGGGGTAGACATACTACATTTTTCATACCACTGATTTCCCTTGAATGTGGGAAACAGGAAACGCAAGCTCATGCAGATTTCTCTGCATTCCAAAGTACAAGTTTGGTAAACTCTGACCTGCAAATTCATATCACGTGAAGATGTGTAACCAAGAGAAGATTGGTGTATCACAGCATGGCTTTCTAACTGAATTAAAACAATGCACACTTTAAATCGGCATAATTGTAGTGAAGTGGAGTAGACTGTTAATTTTTACATTTCAGATGTATTTTAAGTAGTGCTGTCAAACGATTAATCTAAAGTTTTTGTTTAAATAATATATGTGTGTGTGCTGTGTATATTTATTATGTATATATAAATACACACACATACAGTATATATTTAAGAAAAATATGTTATATTTGTATATTAAATATATTTATATATAATATAAATTATATAAATATATACATGTAAAAGCATGTAATTATTTTCAAAATATATACTGTATGAGTGTGTATTTATATATACATAATAAATATATACAGTACACACACATATATTATGTAAACAAAAACTTTTATTTTGGATGCGATTAATCGTTTGACAGCACTAATTTTAAGTTAAATTATGTTTTTTTAAAAACACTCTGCATACAACCGTTGCAGTGTCCATAAAAGTTTTGCATGCTCAAAGCCTAGTGTGACTGGAGCCTAAACATTTAACACTATTCTCTTGTTGTCTAATATTTCCTTCATAAATGCAAATCTAGTTACTCTTATGCTCACAGAGTGTCAGGTTTGTAATTAGTAGGGGTGCTCCGATCCGATCTACCGATCACTATCGGCCGATAATCACATTGGGATGTTTGATCGGTGGTCTCTGCAGCGGCACCGTCTCAGTCTCTGTCCGGCGTGGGTGAAATAATTATAATGCTGTATATATGCTGCTATAATGCATATTTTTTCATTAAATAACTTATAAAGTAATTTGAAAACCTTGTGCGAGACGTAATTTCTCAAGCAGCGTGAATCACCATGCGCGCACTCTCTCTCTTTCTCTCTCAAAATACGCAAATGGCTTCAAATCACCACACATCACGTCTGTCTATAAGCGAGCTACACGCTGCACAGTTGACACAGGAATTGTCATTTACATAACGCCAGGTTCACATTACTCCGTTTGCAGTGCATACATGGTGCGTATTTTTTCCGCGCTCATGTTAACGGATTAAAGAGTTCACTGCACACGGTTGCTGTCCGGTAGTGAGTCCAGTAGCGGTGCGTCTGCAGCAGTGCAGAGATCGTTTCCACACCGAGTCTACAGCTGCGCTGCAAGTAGAGGTCTACATCCCCCACGGCTCTCCCGCAGGAACCGACCATATTTTTTGCGCCACGGGATTAAATTCCCGAATAAAACGCGGTAGCGGTCGGTAACTGGTGTAATTTGAACGGGAGCGGGCGGGCTAACAATATCCCGTTCCCGACGTCCATTTAGAACAGCATATCTGCGCTTTATTCTTATTGACCACCGCTAGCCTACAGCTTGCGCTCAGGACTGTTATGCACTAGTGTTGGGTCGTTCTTGAACGATTCGTTCATTTTGAACGAATCTTTAATGTGACTCGGGAAGAACGTATGAGTGTGTATTTATATATACATAATAAATATATACAGTACACACACATATATTATGTAAACAAAAACTTTTATTTTGGATGCGATTAATCGTTTGACAGCACTAATTTTAAGTTAAATTATGTTTTTTTAAAAACACTCTGCATACAACCGTTGCAGTGTCCATAAAAGTTTTGCATGCTCAAAGCCTAGTGTGACTGGAGCCTAAACATTTAACACTATTCTCTTGTTGTCTAATATTTCCTTCATAAATGCAAATCTAGTTACTCTTATGCTCACAGAGTGTCAGGTTTGTAATTAGTAGGGGTGCTCCGATCCGATCTACCGATCACTATCGGCCGATAATCACATTGGGATGTTTGATCGGTGGTCTCTGCAGCGGCACCGTCTCAGTCTCTGTCCGGCGTGGGTGAAATAATTATAATGCTGTATATATGCTGCTATAATGCATATTTTTTCATTAAATAACTTATAAAGTAATTTGAAAACCTTGTGCGAGACGTAATTTCTCAAGCAGCGTGAATCACATGCGCGCACTCTCTCTCTTTCTCTCTCAAAATACGCAAATGGCTTCAAATCACCACACATCACGTCTGTCTATAAGCGAGCTACACGCTGCACAGTTGACACAGGAATTGTCATTTACATAACGCCAGGTTCACATTACTCCGTTTGCAGTGCATACATGGTGCGTATTTTTTCCGCGCTCATGTTAACGGATTAAAGAGTTCACTGCACACGGTTGCTGTCCGGTAGTGAGTCCAGTAGCGGTGCGTCTGCAGCAGTGCAGAGATCGTTTCCACACCGAGTCTACAGCTGCGCTGCAAGTAGAGGTCTACATCCCCCACGGCTCTCCCGCAGGAACCGACCATATTTTTTGCGCCACGGGATTAAATTCCCGAATAAAACGCGGTAGCGGTCGGTAACTGGTGTAATTTGAACGGGAGCGGGCGGGCTAACAATATCCCGTTCCCGACGTCCATTTAGAACAGCATATCTGCGCTTTATTCTTATTGACCACCGCTAGCCTACAGCTTGCGCTCAGGACTGTTATGCACTAGTGTTGGGTCGTTCTTGAACGATTCGTTCATTTTGAACGAATCTTTAATGTGACTCGGGAAGAACGAGTCGTCTTGGGGAGTGATTCGTTCAGTCACGCATGCGCAACATCATATAGGTTCTGTACAGGAATAAGTCAAGGGCTGTGTCCAAAATCGCCCCTTATACCCTTAAATAGGGCACTATTTGAGGGAACAGCCATTTTTAGTGGTGTCCGAAACCATAGTGGACGTTGTTGAGTGCACTCATTCAATCCCACAATGCACTGCAAAAACGAGTGTACAACTGGTGCACGCTCAACCAAGCAGGTATAACTGCAGACCGGAGATCTCCAAAATGGGGTGTGAACTCCAAAAGTGGGCAGAACCTCCAAAATGGGGCAGGGTCTCCTCGCTCAAAGACTTTCACCATTGGCTCTGGCTTCAGCCAATTGATATTTACTTACATTTCCAAACAAAACTTTATAAATTAAACATTGTTTCTAGTTCATCTAAAATAAGATATGCTATATAAATAAATATTCTCCGTGAGAGCAGAGCCCAAAGCTTGTGGCCAGTGGTGTTCGGACTGGAGTTTGAACATCTGCTTCATGATATAAACGGGAATCACCCACGAGCACTCCCGCCAGCCGTCCCAGCTCAGCGCAGGGGGAAGATTTTACTCTTATCGCTTTGTTTTAAGCAGCGGGGGCGTCCCGGGGCTCGAAATTGGCAGGGTAGGAGGGGGTAGTGACGCTGGGTGTAACTAAAAAGGTGCCATTGTCCGGTGAGGTCCTGTTGGGGAGTTACGGAACGATCTCATATCGCATAATCTTATTAACTGTTTATCTCCTGAACTGCATCTTTCTTTACCACGCTATTCAGCGCCAATCCCGCCGTGCAGTCAATTTTACTGGTTAAGGTTAGGGTCAGGTGTGGGGTAGGTTTAGGCGTTAGCATTTTTTGAAGCATAGTGTAGGAAATCAACACTTTAATTGACCCAACCAATAAAATCTTTAGAATCAACTGTGGGGCGGAGTTTGCACTGAAGTGGATTGGGGGAAAAAATTGCACATGCGTGTCATGTGCCTGTCTGTCAATGGGAGGAAGCCACGCCCTATTTTGGAGCTCCCACCCCGTTTTGGAGTTCCCGCCCCCATTTAGAGATCTCCAGGCTGCAGTTACACCTTTCTCCGCTCAACGGCTAGAGAATGCCCATAATGCACCGTGAGAGTCACGCGCCAAATGAATTCCCGCATCTCGCCAGAAGATGGCGCCCGCAGCTGGATAATCAATCCGTTCATTTTTACAAAGCGCTCATCCATGGCGTACAGCATAATGTACAACACGGGTAAAATTCATTGTAAATTGATTATTAAATTGTTTGATTAGGGTTTATACATAATTTCCGTGCCAGAGTTCAAGATAAATCCTTTAATCTTACTACTGGAGCTGCTAGTTTGCTAGTTTCAAAAGATTAATAAACAGCAAGCACAAACTGTGCAAAAGCGGCATTCCTTCCGGTGCACTCAGTGTCCGAATACACTACTCGTTTTTATTCACTCCTTCTAGTAAACTGAATTAGTGACCTAATGTAGGGAATAGTGAATGAGGGTATAGGGGGCGATTTCGGACACAGCCAAGTAGTTCACCTGTTTCGAGTCTTCGGGTTTTTCCGAGTCATTCGTTCATCACGTGACAACCCCATAAGCTTAACCAATGCAGTCTGAGCCGGAAAGAGAACTGATTAGTTAATCTCTCGAGTCTTCGGGTTTGAGTCACTCGTTCATCACGTGACAGCCCCATAAGCTTACCCTATGCAGTCTGAGCCAGAAAGAGACTTAATAATAATAACCAACTCTTTGTTACCACTGTTACAACATTCAGTGTTATGGAAAAGAACCATTATGACAGAAATTCACACATTTATAAACTGTAAGAAGTAAAAAGCTACAATTTGAGACCAGAAACGCATCACGTAACTGTAAGAGTAAATAATAATTATAATAATGATGATAATAATAATAATAATAACTAACTATGCACCCGTTTGTAAGGAAGCTGTAAATTAACTAGTTTCTCTATCCAATGCTGTCACGCAGGGTGCGAACTATGGGGGAGCTAGGAGGAGCTCGGCTCCCCTTAATAAGACATGGGCTCCCCTGAAAACGTGATTTGTGAAATTTGGGGGGGGGGGGACAATGTGTTATTTTGACGTGCAATTTCAGTTTTGTGTAATGTGATCATCGTGGATTATGTGTAAAATTGCAAAAATATCATTCATTCATGCATGACGGCGATTTAAACCTAATTCACTTCAATAAAGATAACTATACATGCTATTCTTGTCATGAGCATCAAAGTGTGGGGGTGCAGCGGTGCAAATGCCACTCATGTTTAGATCATGTTAACTCAAAGATTCGTAGAAAAAATATAAACGCTGGACACATGCACAATGGCGCCGATGCTGATGGCTGCCTCCCTGGCGTGCATCAAGTCTCTTTCCGGCTCAGACTGCATTGGTTAAAGCTTATGGAGCTGTCACGTGTTGAACGAACGACTCAAACCCGAAAACTTGTCAGATAAGAGGTGAGCTGAGGTAATCATAGACTGAAGACCCAGGTAAACAATGAATTAATCTTTTCTGTTTCTTATAGCAGTTTTGTATTGTTTGCAGTGTGATCAACGTTTGCGTAAGTAGTAGACGTATTAGGGAAGTAACACGTAACATTTTCATTATATTAATGAATATATTAAATGAACGAAATGACTCGAAAAAAGATTCGTTCATTTTGCTGAACGAGACTCAAAGGTCCGAGTCGGTAAAATGATCCGAACATCCCATCACTATTATGCACGCGCTGCATGCATGCTTTAACGTCACTCGTTTTATTTGCAGGGTCTGTGTTTATGTGCATAACGATGCTCAGAGCAGGCTGTACCGGTGGTAAATATATGTTGTCAATGTTAAATGAATTGTATCCTGACAAGACGAATACAAATAAGAAATACAATTTTTGTACAATTTTATTTTCTCATTTTTCACACTTTTTTCCTACGGTGTTGCATAAAATATTAAACTAATTTTGTGTCTTAAGATAATTCATATAAACTCAAGTCAAAGTCAATAAATTCAAGACTCTTGACAAGACGAATAAAATAACATACAATTTTGTGCAGAATACACTTTTATTTGTCAGCCTATATCTCTTTCTTTCAGTGGCGGAAATTTAAATGTGAGATTCTGGAAACGAGATCTAAATTTAGCGGGAACGGTCGGGTCGGAAATAAAATTATTCTAAGCAGACAGCGGGTGAACAGAGTGAATATATAGCGGGAGCCAGTGTGTGCGGAATAGAACCTTGCGGGAGCGGGACTAAAAAAAAAACAGTCCCGCGCAGACCTCTAGCTACAAGCGCTGAATTAAAGTAACAGTAATTGTTTGCACAGTAAATATGAACATGGATTGACACGAAAATGTAGTAATTACACCATAAATGCATATTATTAAAGTCTACTGTGTTTCACAGTCAACACATATGGCTTTTTGGCTAGGTTTAAAGGGAAAGAGCACTTTTAGATAAACAGGGCAATAATAGATGGCACTCGTGGAGGTAGGAAAACAAAGTTCTTTATGAACCACAGGATTGCTTGTAATAAAGATCTAAATGCAAAGAAAAGGCAGCAGAGCTGTCTAATTCTGTCAATGGTAAGTTTGTGATAACGTAAGAAAAGTAGTTAAAAGGTTTTGCCAATTGCTTGAGCAACTCAATATATAAATCTAGAAGTAAATGCAAAAGTAAAAAGCATTGAATAATGTGTAGCTTAGATTTATTGGGCCTCATTTATCAATCTAACGTAGAAACGAGCGCAGATCTGTCCTAAGAGGGGAATTCCCCCCATTTTCAAAAATGAAATTCAGGCCCTGAATAAAAGTCTAAAAATCCTGATTGGAGTATCACTATAAATAGTTATAAATTATAAAAAGTAGGCTTTAAAAAGATCGGTATCGGTGATCGGTATCAGCAGATACTGCTTTCTGTGATCGGCCTCAAAAATCCTGATCGGACCACCCCTAGTAATTAGTTCTGAACTGTTGATGTGTAGTGGTAAAAAAAAAAAAAAAAACTGTTGTACGTAAACCTGTCCTGCTACTCTACTTACTCTCACAGTGAACAAGACCTCATTATCTCAATGATCTGCTCTAATCTAAGAAGAATTCATGTTTTAACCGACTCATTTGAAGCTCGTCCCCCATGATCTGCACAAACCAGATTGTAGAACAATAAGATTTCAGTAAAGCTATTCTCTCCCAAACCTGAAAAAAAACTGATTGCAACACATAATAGGGGCTGGTTTCAGTAGAACATGGTCATAGAACTTACAGACCACAAAGGCAGCAGGTATGTGTCCCTCTGCATAATGTGGCAATAGCACCAGTTTGGGAATCAGGAAGCTGTTATAGAGCCAGACAAACAGCACCATGCTCATGCAGAACCAGCCCATGGGGTCCACCACAAAATGCAGTCGTAGCTTCATCCTTCCAGATAGTATATGTGCCAGGATAACCGAAGCAGCTCCTGATAACAGACTGAATGTAGAGTTTGGATGGAAGCCAAAAGTACCATTTAATATAGAACATATTGATTTGTTCAAGGCCAAAAAAGGATATGAAAAATTAACCAGCGTATAAAATAATGTCTTCACAAGTACATCAATTAAATGAAGCAAGTCAACAGTGTGGTTCAGAAGTCTAAGACTACACTGAGTTCATGCAGTTCAGGAGATATCAAATAATAAGGTTTTCTGAAATGCATAATATATAAAAATTAAAAAAAAAAATTTTTTTTTTATCATATTAAAAAATACTGAAAATTATAAAGTGGGACTCTTTCTGATAATTTGTCAGTGGTATAGCTTTAAAATATGGTCCAAATGTTTATATCAATGTTGAATGAACTTACTGCTGATTTTTAGAAATGCATAGATACATGCATAATGTTAGATGATGCTTAAGTGTCTCAGTATTATAAAATCTTGCATATGAAGGAAGTGTACGGATGAAGCTTTACATGAATCAGTAGTACCTTTTTAATGGTGTCAGTCCATAAAAAGCAGCAGCATCACAGTGGCCCTAGCCATGCCCATGACAACCTAAAACACACAAAACAAAAAAACTTTTTATCAGTAGGCATGTGTCAGATTTGTTGTCTGTAGTTTTGCAACAAAAAAGAAATCCTGTCTTTATGTGGAAAAAGAAACACAACGAGAGTGATCCCGAAATTGTTAGATCAAGAATAAGTTATCTGCAGATTTTTCAGTAATAGTGAAAAGTGGTCACATAAGAGACACCTACTGGACTACACAGGCTTTGTTCATGCATACGCCCATGTAATTAAACGAATCTTGCGAAATATTTGAACAATGCTAAAAGGCACAGAAAGAATAAATGAATAAATAAAAATAAAAGATTGCAATGTTGTGATTTCTCATCTAAAACGGCACGTCTCTGCAACAGAGATGGACTGACAGTTCTCCTTATGTTGTGAGAATAGACACCGTTTAAGAACAAATCTGTTCAATTCATAAACCGTCACGTCTAATAAAATAACTCATGTAAACATGTTCTAATTTTAGTGCATTTCTGTTCTCTTCATGTCTACTCATCATATATGTATTGTAACTAGTCGACATTTCCTGGCAGTGGCTCATGATGAGTGAAGCCCAAGAGGATGATACACAGCCGAATAAAGACCTGGTACACAAACCCACAACCTGCGAAAAGGAATATGACATCAGATTACCGAAGTATAATAATACTCACTGATTTTCTAATACGGTGGTGTCTCAGTTGGGTGTCGCGGGTTTAGCGTTGGATTCTAAGATTGAAAGACATCAGCTCTTCCTGGACTGTGATTGTACGGAAGCCGCAAATTGCGAAACGCTTTTTGTGGCCAGCGCCACTGAACTGTCAAAACGGCTCACGAGTGCGGTCAAAAAGCCCTTATAAAAATGACAGTGGTAACAATAGTTTCCAAAAAAGCTATTATAACTACAGAAGAATTTGGTATACTGAAAGCTACTTCTTTTTTTTTTATTATTTTAAAAAAAAATTATGAAGCTTATTCGATATGTTTATTTAATTAATTTTAATTTAACTATTTTTATTTTATTTTATTTTTGGAAATATAAATGTACAACTAATTAACCAATATTTCGCCCCAAACTAGCAGTCTATTCGGAGTTTTAAAACTGTAGACGTATAAGGTTGCATAAATTGCAAATCACAAATTCTAAAGGACAAGATAAGAATAGCTATATATATATATTTTTCCCCCCCTCAAACCTGTTGATTTTCTAAATGATAGAACAATTTTGACTAAATATGCAATCCTGTGACCCAATCTTTTGTAATTATATATTAAAAAATTGTGCTAAATTCATACTAAAATACGGTGACCGAGAAGTGCAAAACAAATCACAATTCTGAAAACAAAATAACAAATTACAAACTAAAAAACAAAATAATAATTCAGAAAACACAACAACAATTCAGAAAACATTATAAAAAGTCAGAAAACACAATGACAAATTCGAAAAATAAAATAAGTCAGAAAACACAACGACAAATCCGAAAACAAATTAACAAGTCAGAAAACACAATGACAAATCAGACAAACCTGAAGAGGTAGGTATAGTTTGAGACAGCGCCATTGGTTTGGGAATACTCACCGCTGACTGGACGAGACATCTGTCAATCAACATATACAGGTCGTGGTAGAAAGTTCGGAGATGGTATTAAAGTAGCTCGGTTTAAATGTATTGTATGAATTGCCCTTACTATGGAATAAAAAATACGGGGTGTCTATTTACATTGTTAAAAGTGGCTGTAAATCGTTAGCTCCGAACTTTTTTTCCTCCCTTTTCAAATCTCGTATTAGCAATGGATTCTATTTACACTAAGTGAAAATACCTATTTACACTATGTTAAAATAGCAGGATTTCTACCATCAAGTATACTACTTGTTGCAAATAGTGGCAATTATCTGCACTTCAGTATTGTAGTACATTATAAAACAATATGCAATAAAGTATTGAGTGCAAATTATAATTTTAATTATTAAATGGATGCCACCTTATTGGTACAACAAAGCCCTCCCTACACCTACCCTAACCCTACCCGATACTTTATTTTCAACTTTTTGATTATTTCCTTAATTTTTATTGAAAATAAATGCATTTACGATGTGATACGAGATTTGAAAAGGGAGGAAAGAAAAAAGTTCGGCAAAAGGTGGGATCGAACCCGGGTCGATCGCGTCAAAAAGTCAATGACACGCGCTTATCCATCACTGGAGCTGATGTTTTACAACCACTTTTAACTAAATTTAAATATACACTCCGTATTTTTTATTCCATAGTAAGGGCAATTCATACAATACATTTAAACTGAGCTACTTTAATACCATCTCCGAACTTTCTACCACGACTCTGCTGTTCTTCGGCTGGTTCTTCCTGTATACGTTGATTGACAGATGTCTCGTCCAGTCAGTGGTGAGTAATCCCAAACCAATGGCGCTGTCTCAAACTATACCTACCTCTTCCGGTTTGTCTGATTTGTCGTTATGTTTTCTGACTTGTTAATTTGTTTTCGGATTTGTCGTTGTGTTTTCTGACTTATTTTGTTTTCAAATTTGTCATTGTGTTTTCTGACTTGTTATAATGTTTTCTGAACTGTTGTTGTTTTTTCTGAATTGTTATTTTGTTTTTTAGACTTGCATTTGCGTTTGTAATTTGTTATTTTGTTTTCAGAATTGTGATTTGTTTTGCACTTCTCGGTCACCGTACTAAAATGACTATGAATTTTTTTTCAATCACCATTTGTCTTCAATACAGCTTCCAACCTTCTTAGAATAGACTCATATAACTTTGGAACAGTCTCCAGCTGAATGTTG
Source organism: Sinocyclocheilus grahami (assembly GCF_001515645.1). NCBI lineage: Eukaryota > Metazoa > Chordata > Actinopteri > Cypriniformes > Cyprinidae > Sinocyclocheilus > Sinocyclocheilus grahami. The sequence goes on from NW_015505231.1 coordinate 1,553,676, forward strand.
CCAGTTACTTCAGAGATGTTGAAGAAGGAAATCTGCTTCTCACTCTTCCTTCCAAAACTGTCCACAGTAGTTTGATAAAACTCAAGTCAGGTGACTTATCTGGCTTCCCAGAATAGGTTCCCTTTCGATACTTCACTCGTACTGCGTCACTAGACACCGTGGGGAAAACTCCTTTTTGTCTGAGGACTGAAGCCTTTACAATCACGCAGTGTAACTGCACGGCCATTGGTTCGTGCAGTAAATAAAAAACGAACCAATGGCTCGGCAGCAGAGCCCTAGCCCTAGGATCTCAGATCAATTCTCCTTCAGCGACGATTATCTTCCCTTTACTGATCTACGGGACTTGAAGCACTCGCCGCTGACACGCCTCGCTGCGGACAGAAGCTGCCTTTTCCTCTGCTCCTCTCTGCTGTTCCCGCCCGTTCTACGAGCCGCCTTCAGCATTCGGCGCAGACACCAGCTCGTCCCCTGCCGCCATCCGGCGAGCCTAAAAAAGCCAATTTTCACTACTAAAATAGCAGCGGCATTGTTTCAAATGCCGCGCCGTCGTTGCGGCTTGTGCAGGATTGCACTGCACGCTGATGACAGCCACTCAGAGTGCATTTCCTGTTTGGGCAAACCCCACACAGAAGCCTCTCTGACTGAGATGTATTCACTGCGTGAACATGAGTCTCGCCTCTCTGCGCACTCAGATTGCATTCTTTTCAGAGAACGACTCCGCCCCTCGCGCCCTCCCGCTTTCTTTCTCTCAGGGACCTGTGAGGAAAAAACAGTAGGGCAAGGGGACTGATTGCTCAGCTACGAGCAAGCTCATGCCGGCCCAGATCCCGCATGCCTCACCCTCGCCCGTTCTCTTTGAACACTCAGACCAGCGTCCCTCGGCGGATGCGAGCGACATGGTCTTGTTCAGTGTAATAGAGGACGAGCTATTAGATGACAGCATGTCTTTAATAGCATCAGATGTGGAGGAGATGTCGGACTCTATTATTGACCCCGCCCCTTTGCCATCTGCAGATCCCAGTGACGCCAAGCTAGGGATGGACACTGAACTTTACCGTGTCCTCTCTAAAGCAGTCGAAGAGCTGGGACTGGAGTGGTCTATGCCGGAGGAGCCCACTCGTAGCCATCTGGACGAATGGTTCCTGCCGGGGCGCCGCCCCTCGTCAGCGAGCCTCCCCGTTTTTGTCCCGGAAGTCCATGACGAGCTCACGAATTCGTGGCGCACTCCCTACTCGGCTCACCTTTGCACATCCTCTTTTTCTGCACTCTCCTCAGTGGATGGCGCTGATGAAAGAGGCTACGAAAAACTGCCTCCTCTCGTTGAGTCAGTGGCTGCACACCTCTGCCTACCCACTGCCATTGGATGGAAAGTGAAGGTCGCTCACCCTTCCAAGCCCTGCAGAACAACGTCTGCCCTCGCTGGACGAGCGTACTCCTCCGCCAGGCAGGAGGCCTCAGCTCTGCACTCCATGGCCGTGCTCCAGGTCTTTCAGGCCAAACTCATCCAAGTCATGGACGAGTCCGGACCCGACCCCGCACCCTTCAAGGAGCTGTGCAGTGCAACAGACCTGGCTTTGCGAGCTACGAAGGCTACAGCACAGGCCATCGGGACTGTTTGAACCCACCATTGAGGGATTTACAGAGCATTTTACAGCAGCACAGAAGTTGTCCCAAGCAATGTGGCACGTCCTGCCTAAGCACTCCAGCTCTGCAATGGCTACCAGTCGCCCTGAAAAAAAAACTTGAGCCCCGACAGCGGTCTTGCTTGGCCAGACGCTACCCATTTCCGAAGCGCCAAGGACCCCGGCCCAAGCTAACGTTGGATCCTGTGCCTCAGGTGTCATCCTGATCTGCTGGGCAGGAAGAGGAGGGGGCAAAGTCTCGCCAGCGCCGGACCACCCCCAAAACAGCCTCTGTTGTGCCCTCAAGCACCCCGTTTGGTTCCGGGTGCCTGTGGCAGTATATTTGTTCTAGAAACTGTTGTGAGCGCCCTCACAAACAGCCTCTGTTTTAGGGAGAAAAATAAAAAAACAAACATTTTCAAAAAGAGAGCAAATTTTCCAGGAAGGACCAAATAAGGAAACACAGGACCAGAAACAGGGGCAAAACACGACACAGAACAGTCCAGAATCCTGACAACGGTAAGTAATGTATGGAACTATGTATGGAACTAAGATATTCCTGTAATCACAACTGTAGACTACAAAAGTCATATATATTCAGAGTCAGAGCCTAAATATATATGTGTGTGTGTGTGTGTGTATATATATATATATATATATATACACATACATACAAGTGCATCTCAATAAATTAGAATGTCGTGGAAAAGTTCATTTATTTCAGTAATTCAACTCAAATTGTGAAACTCGTGTATTAAATAAATTCAATGCACACAGACTGAAGTAGTTTAAGTCTTTGGTTCTTTTAATTGTGATGATTTTGGCTCACATTTAACAAAAACCCACCAATTCACTATCTCAACCAATTAGAATACTTCATAAGACCAATAAAAAAAACATTTTTAGTGAATTGTTGGCCTTCTGGAAAGTATGTTCATTTACTGTACATGTACTCAATACTTGGTAGGGGCTCCTTTTGCTTTAATTACTGCCTCAATTCAGCGTGGCATGGAGGTGATCAGTTTGTGGCACTGCTGAGGTGGTATGGAAGCCCAGGTTTCTTTGACAGTGGCCTTCAGCTCATCTGCAGTTACATTATGTTTTAGCGATTTCTCTGAGACCTTACATATCACAGTTTTAAGTCTGGATGTCCTGTACAGAGCACATTCAGGGCTTTTCAGAGATACCAAATGATTGGATGTTTCACCATGACCACTCCCTCTCCCTGGTCTTTAAAAAATGTCTGACATTAATTTAGTGCTCAAGTGTAACACCCTTATGGAAATATGATAATAGTTTGTAATTATCATTTTAATCTGACTCATTTTCAAATTGTTTGTCATAAATCAACATCTCAGGAAAATGTTATGGGGTTTCAAATCAAAATATGACCTTCTGTTATGAAACAGGACATCAATTTAATATATGTCCACTGTAGAGGACACCAGGACTTAAAGCATGCTTATTACACATTGTCACGGTGTGTGGAATGGTTGAATGGAAATGGTTATTTATTTTAATAATAAAAATGAAACAAAAACAAACTCAAACCACCCCGAGGGGGGAAAACAGACAGGCAGGCCTAAAGCTGCACCACATGCAGACACGAAACACACACAATGAGAAATGGATCAGCACAGGATGACAGACACCAGAGCTGCGTCCGAAATCGCATACTTCCATACTATATAGTAGGCGAAAAACAGTATGCGAGGCGAGTAGTATGTCCGAATTCATAGTATTCGAAAAACAGTAGGCTAGAAGTACCCGGATGACCTACTACTTCCGCCCGAATTCTGTAGCATGCATACGATGGACACTTTACTATCCCATGAGGCCACGGGAGAGGAGGTGTCATATTCGAAAATGGTGGAAGGCGGCGGGGCGGCTCTTTTCAAGAGTAAGTACCTCAGGGAAAAACGTTGTTCATTGTGGTTAAACTGCAATTGTTTAACATGATCTAAGTGAACGGCTGACTTATTGAAAGTTTAAACATTGTAAATCGATGAGATGATTTCGTGAATCGGCTGTAAAAAGATGTTTAATCATTGTTATTACTGAACACATCAAGTTAACGAACAGATCGAGCTAGTGTCAATGCTGTTGTACAACAGCTTGTTAACTGCTTTTTTTAACGGAAGCAGTTTAATGAGATTAGAAAATTCCACGGACTTTAAAAAAAATGTTCCCCCTCTTTTACTAATATTTAGTTGATATTTTGTTAGCTACATACCAAGTTACTGTTAATAAATATGCCACAGCTTGTCAATGTTGCATTAATGGATTGATAATGACTAATGGTTACTGCTTTGACATTACAGGGACTGATGAACACACTCCAATGGCTGATGAAGCCCTTCATTGTAAAGCGTAATGCTGCCATCAAAGGTTTTGAGTAAGTAAACAAGTTATGTAAAATGTGCTTTTATTCAGGTGCTGTTGACACTGAACGTAGTAAATACTAACACTTCAAGCAAAGGTCTTACTGCCTTCTTTTTATGCATTTATTGTGACAGAGCAGGGACTTGAGGGCAAAATTTCTACCGCTCAAGTCAAAAGAAAGTGGGAGAGCCTAAAACAAAAATATAAAGTAAGATATATATTTTTAATTAGTTCACCCCAAAAAATTTTTAGTTCATGATTTGATCATGCTAATGTTTTTCCATGTCATATTAATGCAGTAATCTAATGAATGTAATTGACTGTCTTGATATTGTGCTTTTCAGACCCGGGATATCCAACAAAGATATCGAGGAACTTCCCCTTGTGGTCAGTGATGGCCTGCAGCTGAACAGAGTGGAACAGCTTCCTATTACAATATCATGGGGCATCACTTGCATGTTACAAACCACGCCCCATATTATGGGGTCATAGTTGACAGCAGTGTCCAAGAGCACAGTCTGTAAATGTGTGTCTATATATATATATATATATATATAAGAATATGTATATTATTTATTTATCTATCTATAATATTTATTTAGGCTATGTATATTGTATGTATTCCTTCTCTCCCTCTCTCTATTTATCAAATTGTGTATTATGTATTCAAGTTTATTCATTGATTCATGTCTTTTGTTTGTCCTGTGTATTTTTATGCATTTATTTATAACAATAAATTACTCTATTTTGTAAATGAGCCTTTGGCAATTGCACCAGCTACCATGTGGAAAACTGGAGACCCAGCCAGCTGGGCAAAACCTGCCCCCACTGCCTCCAGGTCATCCGGGGTCGGGAAAGCGATCAGCCCCCTCAAAATACTGATGACTGCTCTGCTGATTCTGTGCACAATGTCATACACCGTGGACTTTGGGATGTCAAAGCCCAGTGACACCAGCCTGTACGATGCTGCGTGGGCCAGCCAGTAGAGAAACACCAGCACCTCAGCATCTTTTTCCTAGCCATGGTCAGAATCTCACTTCAAAGCAGCGATGAGGGACATGATGGACTGTCGTGAAAGCCAGAGGTTTGGACGGAGGTCAGATCCATCTTCGAAATACAATCGAAGAATTGGCACAGCAGCATTCAGGCGGCAGTAGGTTGTAGGGCTCACAGTCTGTAA
>NW_015505231.1:1559801-1562059 GCF_001515645.1 Sinocyclocheilus grahami
GTCCGAGGCTGCGGGGGCCAGCCAGTAGAGAAACACCAGCACCTCAACATCTTTTTCCCAGCCATGGTCAGAATCTGACTTCAAAGCAGCGATGAGGGACATGATGGACTGTCGTGAAAGCCAGAGGTTTGGACGGAGGTCAGATCCATCTTCGAAATACAATCGAAGAATTGGCACAGCAGCATTCAGGCGGCAGTAGGGCTCACAGTCTGTAAATGTGTGTCTATATATATATATATATATATATATATATATATATATATATATATAAGAATATGTATATTATTTATTTATCTATCTATAATATTTATTTAGGCTATGTATATTGTATGTATTCCTTCTCTCCCTCTCTCTATTTATCAAATTGTGTATTATGTATTCAAGTTTATTCATTGATTCATGTCTTTTGTTTGTCCTGTGTATTTTTATGCATTTATTTATAACAATAAATTACTCTATTTTGATGCTCCAAATGAGCTTGACTTTTTATTCTGAGGTAAAATTTGCTAGCTAAATAGGTGATTGTACTTACCTTATTTGATAAATGATTTACAAGTCAAGTCAAGTCTGCTTTATTGTCAATTCTTCCACATGTACAGCACATACACAGAGAATTGAAATTGTGGTAAGAATAACAAGCTGTCGACGAAGGCGTGATCTTTTATTTATTTGGTCATTAATCAGATGCTTTTATCCAAAGCGACTTACAAATGAGGACAACAGAAGCAATCAATTGTAGTATTAAAACAACTAAAAACAGACCCAAAACTAAAAGCTAAAACTTTATAAATAGTACCTATACACATTTTAAAAAGAAAGATTAAATAAAAATGACAAATGCATACAACAAAATTTCATAACGCTAAAAACAATTCAAAATAGTAAAGAACAAAAGGTATAAGAGTATAATAATGATTCTAACAACACTAAGCCAAACTCCAAAAAAAACAACTACGTGTATGTACAACCACACATATATATATATATATATATATATACACACACACACATTTATAAATTCTATATATATTTTTTCATTTCTATTTAGTTTGTTGAAGTATTAAAATAACTCAAATTAAATAAAACTTAAAACACCTATACAGACATAATAAATTCAGACATAGTTTAACTCAAATTAAAATAAATAAATACAAATAATACAAATCAAATGACAGTTTATCAGTAATCCTAAAAAATCTGTGATCTGCGAGCAGCTGACCCAAGCCTCCTCTGGGCTGTTGATCCAATCAACATTAAAACGCCGATGAAAGCGGTAAGAATAACATGAAACATTGCTTTTTTAAATTTTAAATTAAATTGGGCTCTTTAAATTTTGGCGCTGTTGTGAAGATGCATGTCACGTGACAACATCAACATGACAGATGTAATATGTCCGAATTCCATTCATACTATATAGAACGTACTATTTTAACGGTCGAGTACGTTGGTAGTACGTTCAAATTCAAATATAGTACCTACTAATCAGTATGCGATTTCAGCCGCACCCCAGGAGAATAAATAGGAAACCAAACGAGGAGGCTAACGAGGGAGACACAGGTGGAGCAACTTAAACAATAACGAGGTAACAAGATGGGAGGGGCCAGAAAATAGACAGCAGAGAGCACATGGCAAAAGACAAACACAACACAAGCCATGTGCTCCCAGAACACAGTCATCTGGTGGCCCTCCTGGGCACACCCGCTGAAAACTGTGACACACATTTTGGGAGACACAACGAATGAATAGAGAAAAAATTATATATCAATATTCCTATTAAATATTAGATATTATGATGAAAATCTTGCTAATTATTACTCCCATTATTGCACTTATTTGTTCATTCAATGTTGCCCCAAAAACACATTAATGTGCAAATTAGATACAGTTTATTGATACATTGTATAATGGAAAAAACGTGTTTATGGCCTTTTTACACACATTTTGCATAAAGAAAAATGTTTTTTAAAAATATCTTTCATAACATAGTTGAGAATCATCTTTATATAAAGTTTGGTATAAAAAATGAAAATTTGAATACATTTTTACATTTGATGATTAAAGGGTCATAGGACGCCCATTTTCCACAAGTTGATTCGATTCTTTAGGGCAGGGTTCCTCAAATCTTGCCCTGGAGGGCCAATGCGCTGCAGAGTTTAGCTCCAACCCTGATCAAACTCACCTACCTGTGATTTTCTAATGATCCTGAAGACATTGATTAGCACAGGGGTGCCCAAATTCGGTCCTGGAGGGCCGGTGTC
>NW_015505231.1:1562492-1565345 GCF_001515645.1 Sinocyclocheilus grahami
TTCAGCGGCTCAGATGTCGGGAGTAAATGACGACTGCTATGTTCATAATTACATCAAACAACAGAACACCTCAATCGCTTAGGAGTCATTCTTGTCTACATATGCTCCAGCGGTGAAACAATGGAGGACTGATGACAGCTCACTCAGGGTGGGTCTAAGGCAGGGGTAGGCAAGTTCGGTCCTAGAGAGGATCCTCCAACCCTAATCAAACACACCTGAACAAGCTAATCAATGTCTTCAGTATTACTAAGGCTATAGGCAGGTGAATTTTTTTTTTCAGGGTTGGAGCTGAACTCTGCAGGACTGTGGCTCTCTAGGACCGAACTTGCCTACCCCTGGTCTAAGGTAAGACACCAGTCCAGTCTGTGCTGAAACGCTACTGTCAATCAAACTTTCGTGGGAGGGGCCTGTCTGTGTGACGTCACACAGACAGGCATCTGAGATTGGCTCGATTTGAGAAAGGGGCAAACAATTAACCAGATTTTTAAAAAAAGCACTGGGTGGATTTTTAGCATAATAGGGTGGTTGTGTACACACACTGCCAACACACATTTTAGTTCAAACAACTGCATGTAGCATCCTATGACCCCTTTAAAACAAAAATCCCACTGTCTTTGCCTTTTCATGTCTATTCATGTCTTTTTATTTAAAAAACAGGACTTTTTAAAGACCCAATTACCTCTACAGAGGACATGGCATAACATAAGAATAAAATATAATTTTTCAAAAAAAATTTCTTATGCATAAAGACATGACAAAATACTAAATGTTGGGAAGTTGTGGCCTAATGGTTAGAGAGTCTGACTCATAACCCAAAGGTTGTGGGTTCGAGTCTCGTACCGGCAGGGATTGTAGGTGGTGGGAGTGAATGTACAGTGCTCTCTCCCACCTTCAATACCACAACTGAGGTGCCCTTGAGCAAGGCACCGAACCCCCAACTGCTCCCCGGGCGCCGCAGCATAAATGGCTGCCCACTGCTCCGGGTGTGTGTTCACGGTGTGTGTGTTCACTGCTGTGTGTGTGCACTTTGGATGGGTAAATGCAGAGCACTAATTCTGAGTATGGGTCACCATACTTGGCCACATGTCACTTCACTTCACTTTAAATTCACAAAACTGTTTTTTCCTGGTAGTCAGGAGGATATATATATATATATATATATATATATATATATATATATTGGAAAAGATAAATCACTGCTGTGAACTGATCACCACAAAGAATATGCAGAATATCAAAAACTTTAGGAGTCAGCTGTCCACGGTAATCCTTATCAACCTTATCCTTATCAGATATCAGCACAATAACACTCAGCAAAATGTTGTCTAATTATCATTATTGATAAAATCCCAGAAAATATCGAGATATATTTTTTTGTCAAATATAGCACACCCCTAATATATTTAACGTTTTGTTCAGGGAAAAATGTAAATAAATATGAGAGGTGCCCTTTTTAAGCCCCTGCCCCTCAAAATATCTGTGCATGTCCCTGTTTTTTAGTATCTGTGGTGTCTGTGATTAAAGTTTTAGCAATTACAGCTCATTCATGAATGTTGGCTTTGTAAAGTTCTCTTTGGTCGGTTTTTGTGGAAACAGGGTCTTCAAGTTGAATATTGATGTTGTGTGTCACTTTGCTGCAGTATATCTGTGTTGTTTGGATACAATCCTTTTTAGTGTTTGATGATCATTCACGTTTAGATTTCTCCCACTTTACTGATGAAGTCTTGCTATGCTTTTTGTATATGCACCCATAAATGCACACGTAAACGCAAAGACTGTTGTTCTTAAAACACCAAACAGCTGGGCTTTTAAGGTGACAGTTTTTCCTGCTAAACAGGCTTCCATGATTTGACCTTTTTGCAAGTTTGATAAGTCACCCATTTCTCCCTAAACAATGCTGATCACAACTAATAGGCCTACACACTTAGCCTACATACAACATAGAGAATATAGACAATGAAAACATAAAGAAAGCATAATTGCAATGTTTGTTTTTTCACTGTAGTCTACACAAATTATTGAGTTATTCACAGAGTGAGATGTATCTGAACAAAAGGAGCCCATCATAGGTACAAAGGTAAGGAGTGAGAAGCCAGAACCAGAGGAAGCAACATTAAATGGCAGCTCTCAAAGAAGACTCATTTGCGAATACACATTGGCAAACGTCCGTCCAGTTGTTCAATGTGCGGGGTGCGGTGTTGCCACTCGGGGGCGCTGACATGGCACTTCTCAATTCATACTAGGGAAAGCTGTATGTACAGGTGCATCTCAATAAATTAGAATGTCGTGGAAAAGTTCATTTATTTCAGTAATTCAACTCAAATTGTGAAACTCGTGTATTAAATGAATTCAATGCACACAGACTGAAGTAGTTTAAGTCTTTGGTTCTTTTAATTGTGATGATTTTGGCTCACATTTAACAAAAACCCACCAATTCACTATCTCAACAAATTAGAATATGGTGACATGCCAATCAGCTAATCAACTCAAAACACCTGCAAAGGTTTCCTGAGCCTTCAAAATGGTCTCTCAGTTTGGTTCACTAAGCTACACAATCATGGGGAAGACTGCTGATCAGACAGTTGTCCAGAAGACAATCATTGACACCCTTCACAAGGAGCCACAAACATTCATTGCCAAAGAAGCTGACAGGGGCTACCACACGTTTCTCTTTGTATGTGCTGAAGGAACTGTCTCAACAGACCCTTAGTAGCAACACCCTGTTAAATAGGTATCCAGAGGATAGGAGGAGTGGTGCCCAAGGCGGAACTGGGGTTTTAAACCACACAGAAAGAGTATGAAGTCGTTGCGCGTAGCTCTTACCATACAGGATTTTAGAAAAGTGGGCAAAGC
>NW_015505231.1:1565612-1568335 GCF_001515645.1 Sinocyclocheilus grahami
TTTACCAAGAAATTTTGGAGCACTTCATGCTTCCTTCTGCTGACCAGCTTTTTGAAGATGCTGATTTCATTTTCCAGCAGGATTTGGCACCTGCCCACACTGCCAAAAGCACCAAAAAAGCACCAGGTCACCAGACAGAGAATCTATGGTGTATTGTCAAGAGGAAAATGAGAAACAAGAGCAGATGAGCTAAAGAAAACTGGGCTTCCATACCACCTCAGCAGTGCCACAAACTGCTCACCTCCATGCAAAGCCGAATTGAGGCAGTAATTAAAGCAAAAGGAGCCCCTACCAAGTATTGAGTACATGTACAGTAAATGAACCTACTTTCCCGAAGGCCAACAATTCACTAAAAATTTTATTTTATTGGTCTTATGAAGTAATCTAATTGGTTGAGATAGTGAATTGGTGGGTTTTTGTTAAATGTGAGCCAAAATCATCACAATTAAAAGAACCAAAGACTTAAACTACTTCAGTCTGTGTGCATTGAATTTATTTAATACACGAGTTTCACAATTTGAGTTGAATTACTGAAATAAATGAACTTTTCCACGACATTCTAATTTATTGCGATGCACCTGTATGTGCAGATTGTGAGAGAGTTTGAGGAAGTGTAGGCGTCTGTGCTACCTCCAGAAATCACATCATCTTGAAGTGCATGCCTTTAAGCAAATCAAACAGCAGAATGTATGATTTTGTCTTTTAGGTTTTAAAAAGCCCTCTCAAAGTGGTCTAAACATCTTTTTTTTATCCATTCAGTCAGTTCTGATTAAATGCACCCAGCTTGTTGGCATATCAGTTTGAGGTACTCAACAACACAGACCTTCTATTTAACCTTGCTGTGCATTTGATATGATTATAGATTTTGAAACATCAGCATCTATTGGCTAATAAAGTGGTGTGTTGGTGTTTTAGTCAAAGGTAAATTTGAATGTAAAATAAGTATCATAAGGATATTATGAATCCCCATAATCATTGATTTTTTAAAATACATTTACATTTAAATTGTTTTGTTTATCTATATTACTACAAAGAAATATATTTTACACTAACATGTATTAATAAACATTGAACATGCAGTTCTGTTCAAAAGTTTGGGATATGATTTTTTTTTTGTATTGATAAAACGTGACAGTATAGACATTTATAATGTTACATAAGATTTCTATTTCAAATAAATGCAGTTTTTTCTTTCTATTAATCAAGGAATCAAAAAGAACAAAAAATATATATTATGGTTTTCACAACAATAATAAGCAGCACAATTGTTTTTAACACTGATAATAAGAATAAATGTTTCTTGCACACCAAGTCAGCATATGAAGGATCATGTGACATTGAAGACTGGAGCAATTGCTTTCTATTTTAAATATTAAATATTAAGACCTTCTAAATACAATTTATAGCAAGAAAAGTGCTCAGATATAGTTTTGCTTTTAGTTAGCTCATGCTGTGATTTATTAATTTTAATAAATGTGTCTTTATATATGTAGGCTACCATCCCTCACACCCACCAGTAAAAAGCTGCTGGATCTGGCTGTTCATGACACTTTTGCATGCCTTCATTCAGGAAAAGAACCAACTCGTTTTTTTTTTTCCCAAAACACACATGCATATACAAACAAACTCATTTCGATTTCTCAGTTTCTTTCAACCTTTTAAAATGCTCACAAATCTTGACAATCCCTGATCAACTCAAATCCAAGCCAGTGGTCAGTATAGAAGGTGGGCCACTGGTGCCAGATGAGATTGCTTTAAAAATCTTATACCCAGATTTGAGAAGAACAAACCTCCAAACCATGAGAAAAAAAGGCCATGCATGTGCATTTATTTTGTTAATTCACTTTTATTCATGCAGTGCAGATTTTCTGTGTGCCATGAGTCAGTAGACTTATGCCGGGTTCAGACTACACAATATTTTTGTCGGCCACGATAGTCACTGTGTCAGATTACACGATTTTGACTCCTAAAATCTTGTCATGTTGTGGACAAGAAACATTTTAGACTACACGTTGCTTCCCGGCTATTCATCGCGTGCCGTCTTTTAACGACGCGTGTGATGTCATCGAGAAGGCGAAACTAGCAAATAACTTAAAGAAACCTAGAGTACGCAGTGTCTCGTTCCCTACTCAGGGAACCATGGTTACATAAGTAACCTGAGACGTTCCCTTTCATGGGAACTTCGAACTGCGTCCTCTAGGGGTCGCTATGGGGAATGGTATACCCACGCCACCATGCTGAGGGGAGTGCATCCCAGAACCATGGCGAGCACTAAGTACCAATTCTACCATATTGCTATGGGAGTCGCCCCTGGGACGTTAGATGGCTGTCAGTGACGTTATTCCCTACGGCCAAAGGCCTAGGCTACATACCCCAAAATACTTACCTGTCAGGGCCAGACTCCTGGGCCTGGGGTAGAGCTCAAGGCTTGGAATCAGGAATAGATTCCTTTAAGGGAATACGACCAAGAGCCTAGAATCATACTAGTCTTGGCCTGTCACACAGGGGCTACCACACGTTTCTCTTTGTATGTGCTGAAGGAACTGTCTCAACAGACCCTTAGTAGCAACACCCTGTTAAATAGGTATCCAGAGGATAGGAGGAGTGGTGCCCAAGGCGGAACTGGGGTTTTAAACCACACAGAAAGAGTATGAAGTCGTTGCGCGTAGCTCTTACCATACAGGATTTTAGAAAAGTGGGCAAAGCATAATGTGCACACTTAC
>NW_015505231.1:1568655-1570414 GCF_001515645.1 Sinocyclocheilus grahami
GACCTGCAGCATGTTCCAAAGCTGGAACAGCTAGCAATTAGCTGAGGAGCTGAGGGAGCAACACACCTAGTTCTCAATCTGAGAAGGGGGCTCGACCTGCACCATGTTCCAAAGCTGGAACAGCTAGCAATAATTTACTTAGCTGTGGGAGCAACACACCTAGTTCTCAATCCGAGAAGGGGGCTCGACCTACAGCATGTTCCAATGCTGGAATGGCTAGCAGTAGTTTACCTGGGCTGAGGGAGCACAAACCCAGCTCTCAACGAGAGGGGGCTCGACCTGCAGCATGATTGTAAAATCAGAAGGGTAAGCATACTGCAAGCTAGCCAAACACTCAGCGCATCATGGAGGCAGAGGAAGGGCCTAATCCACCTGATGCTGCTGGTTCCAGGTGCTCTGGAGAAACAAAGAACTCAAATGTTAAGAGGAATAACATTACTCATTCCAGGTAACCCTTTGATAAAAGGGGAGCACTGCTCAAACTACCACTAGGACAGCCCATGGAGCGAGGAATCCAACTCCTCAGAGAGGATTAACGCTCGAAAGAAAGCACCATACTCATAATAACCCTCACTGGTGAGGGGAGCAATGCTTCCAAAGTGTGTCGACAGAGACACACTAATTGAGTGGAGCCCAAGGAACCGGGGAACGAGGTCAGTAACACGTAACCCCTACCATACAGGATTTGAAAAAGTGGGCAAAGCATAACGTGCACACTTACCACGTATGTGGATTTTAGAAAAGTGGGCGAACCATAACGTGCACACTTACCAGCTATGTGGATTTTAGAAAGTGCGCAAAGCATAACGTGCACACTTACCGCTTATGTGGATTTGTAGAAAAGTGCGCAAAGCCTAATGTGTGCACTTACCAGTTTTCCGAGCATCTGTTTACAGATACCCGGAAGTACTGGGCCAAACGGGAGAGGCAAGCTCAAATACAACCCTCAAAGAAGAATCCAAGCTGGCGGCGCGTTCACACTCTCCCGACAGAAAGGTGTTTTCGTGTTTTTTGTCTTGTGAGTCGCAGTGTGTATGTATTCGTCGCGTCTATTTGTTTCTAAGCACACATATAGTCGTGAGTTTCTGCATCACTGTCCGGGCCAACCAGAAGCAGTGGCTAACAGGGGAGGTCTACCACCCCCCATTTTTACGTCATTGTCTTTTTTTCTCGTTTTAAGAAATAAAGGCATCTCAAGTAAATATTTCTTTTGATATTTCTCAGTTTGATATTTCTACTAGAAAATAAGATAATATTGATTAGGTGTACAAGTTACTTCCTCATTCCTCAGTTCATTTAAATCTCAAATATTCCTCTGTACTTTCCCACTTTTTATTCTGAGAATTTATTTTTCAGTGTGAATCTGTTCAGAGTTTCTACCAGTCAGCTTTGTGAGGAAAGCACATCATCACTGTTTAAAAGCATTACAGCTAAAGAATGTGTGATATACGGCAGTGGTTCCCAACCCTGGTCCTGGAGGCACCCCAACACTGCACGTTTTGCATGTTTCTTTATGCCGGGTTCAGACTACACAATATTTTTGTCGGTCATGATAGTCACTGTGTCAGATTACACGATTTTGACTCCTAAAATCTTGTCATGTTGTGGACAAGAAACATTTTAGACTACACGTTGCTTCCCGGCTATTCATCGCGTGCCGTCTTTTAACGACGCGTGTGATGTCATCGAGAAGGCGAAACTAGCAAATAACTTAAAGAAACCTAGAGTACGCAGTGTCTCGTTCCCTACTCAGGGAACC
>NW_015505231.1:1570424-1571255 GCF_001515645.1 Sinocyclocheilus grahami
CTGAGCGCGCCTTCGCCTCCCTGAACTTTTCGACCACCGTCTCAAAGGATGTACCAAAATGTTCAGAGGGCGAATCCGGGGCATCGAGAAGAAATCCCCTTTCTTTCCTCCCGATGTCTGCCAGGTTTACCCACAGATGCCTCTCCGTCACTACCATAGCCGCCATAGATCTGCCCATGGCAGAGGCAGCCTGCTTAGTAGCATGGAGAGAAAGATCCGTGGTGCGGCGCAACTCAGCCATCTCATCAGAAGAAAGGCCCTCGCCTTTATCCAGGTCTTTCAGCAGGTCAGCCTGGTATGCCTGGAGCACCTCCATAGTGTGCAATGAAGCAACAGCCTGACCTGCTGCTGCATATGCCCCACGAGCTCATTCTCCTCCGTGCCTCAGCAGCGGTGGGTCCTGAACCGCGGGAAGCAGATGGCTGCCCCTCTTTACTCGAAAAGACAGACCAACGAGAACGGAGCTTTTTCATTGGAAAACGCTCGCAATGCACGCAGATTGCCCCCTCGAGGACATCGCCTGCGTGCTCTTCGCCCAAACAAGCAACACATAGATCATGTGTATCATCTGGTGTCAAATAGCGATGACACGGAGGCACACACCTTCTAAATGCTCTGCTAGTGCTCGCCATAATGAATAGAGATAGCTCTTACTTTTTCCTTGGAAATGCACGCTTTGAACAGAACAGTCAATGAAGACGAAGAAGAGAATGATGTGTGCTCCCGGCGCCTATTTATACTATAGTCGCACCGGTAGTGACGTCATGGCTGTCACCGGCCAACGAGTTGGTGTTTTTTCAATGTATGCTTCAGACACGGGTCACGACGAGG
>NW_015505231.1:1574271-1586547 GCF_001515645.1 Sinocyclocheilus grahami
GCAAAGCTTAACGTGTGCACTTACCATAGTATTTGGATTTTAGAGTTTTCGAGCATCTTTTTACAGATACCCGGAAGTACTGGGCCAAACGGGAGAGGCAAGCTCAAATACAACCCTCAAAGGTGAGGGGAGCACTGCCCGAGACAGCATTTACACAGGAAGGTTCTCGTAATGCCACCTATACCTCCCGCTCGATGCCTTAGCAAGAGGGGATATCCTGGTGATCGGGAAGTCCCTCAGGGTGACCCAGATACGGCAGACCAGTCTGGGTAGCATGAAAGTGTAACCCCAGCCCGGACGTCTAGGAAATTTTTGCAGTGACGCGCCGGGGGCCCGATGATCACGAAGGCTCCCGCAGAAACCTGTGTCATGGCCGCATGATCCAGGAAGTATGAAGCCGAAACCCGGCTTTTCTTACCGTCTGGACATATATCGACGAGTGAAAATAAACACTGCAAGTCGAGCACCCGGTTCCGAACCCGGCTTCAGAGGGGGCCTCATCGAGGACTTATCCTAGAAAAGGGACAGAACACACAGGTCCCAGGAAACACTGCAAAGAAACTAGCAGAGGTTACATACAACCACCAGTCTCATTAGATACACATATATATACATATATTTAGACATGGATCGTACTCACCCACCATGGTTCCCGCGTCGAAGCTCTGTCCGGAGAAGCCTCTAGACTGAACCATCAGTAAGGTGGTTACTATGATGCCATAGAACCAACCAAAAACATCATAGGTCCAGTAGGAGACTGTTATGCAGGAAGCTTCCACCTAACCTCGGTCAGGTGAAGAGATGGTGGTTACAGGGGAATTAGGAAGGGGAAGAAAAGGGTAGATGTTACACCCCCTGAGGGAAAGAGTGGATACCTAAGTATTACTCTGATCTGGATGAAAGCGCTGATGCCTTGTCTGGATCACATCCCTCAGGTCTTGCCTACCTCCCTTTGACCCACAATACTTCCTACCCCTACCCGCAGGCAGAGGAGGAGTGCGAGTCGCGACACTAGCCTTCTGTGCTCATCTCTGAACCTCAAACCGAGACGGGCCAGGACCCCTGGGTTGTTCGGGCTCAGACCTGGACCTTCGTGGAATGAAGGTTTTGAAGGCCGCTGAGCGCGCCTTCGCCTCCCTGAACTTTTCGACCACCGTCTCAAAGGATGTACCAAAAAGTTCAGAGGGCGAAACCGGGGCATCTAGAAGAAAGCCCCTTTCTTTGCGAATCAGCTCATAAGGGAAATATGAATAATTAATTATAAACATTTAGATCCGCTGTAGATATTTACTTGACCTCTCAGGGTCAACTGTCTGTCAATTCTAAGAATGTTAATTTCCTGGTTAAGGGAAATAACTTTCTTACTGTAATAAATCTGCATGATTAAGTGACTCCAGTTATGAGCAAACAATGAACAACGTCAAGTGTGATACAAGTAAGACTTTATTAACTACATAAACACTTAAACTAGTCTAACATACTACATAAACATTTAAACTGGTCTAACATACACATATACACACACACATACAGTTGGTATAAGGGTTAAAGCTTAACGCAGTAAAGAGAAGAGAAATAAGAATCGCTCGCAATGCACGCAGATTGCCCCCTCGAGGACATCGCCTGCGTGCTCTTCGCCCAAACAAGCAACACATAGATCATGTGTATCATCTGGTGTCAAATAGCGATGACACGGAGGCACACACCTTCTAAATGCTCTGCTAGTGCTCGCCATAATGAATAGAGATAGCTCTTACTTTTTCCTTGGAAATGCACGCTTTGAACAGAACAGTCAATGAAGACGAAGAAGAGAATGATGTGTGCTCCCGGCGCCTATTTATACTATAGTCGCACCGGTAGTGACGTCATGGCTGTCACCGGCCAACGAGTTGGTGTTTTTTCAATGTATGCTTCAGACACGGGTCACGACGAGGAGTTGCCCATAGCGACCCCTAGAGGATGCAGTTCGAAGTTCCCATGAAAGGGAACTCGTCGTGGACGACGGAAAAAAAATTAAACATGCTAGTCTTTCTGTCGTGATGTCGTGAAGCATCGCAGACGCAGAATCG
Organism: Sinocyclocheilus grahami; assembly: GCF_001515645.1. Classification (NCBI taxonomy): domain Eukaryota; kingdom Metazoa; phylum Chordata; class Actinopteri; order Cypriniformes; family Cyprinidae; genus Sinocyclocheilus; species Sinocyclocheilus grahami. The sequence goes on from NW_015505231.1 coordinate 1,576,341, forward strand.
GCTGTCGTCCACTATGACACAATATACGTGCTGAAACAATGGAATCTTGCGTCCTGACGCCCATTGTCATTTACGAATCCCCACGACACCCTACGTCAAGCAAATCGTGGCAAAATCGGGCTAAAATCGTGTAGTCTGAACGGGGCTTTAGTGCTGTCAAATGATTAATCGCGATTAATCACATCCAAAATAGGGATGTAACGGTATGAAAATTTCATATCACGATTATAGTGACCAAAGTTATCACGATTATCAATATTATCACGGTTTTGTTAAAATTAGATGAAAACGTTCAAAAAGAACTGATACACACACTGAAAACATTTCAATAAGTTTTATATTTGAAAATCAACAAACAACAAAAACAATTAGCAGCTATATGCACTTTTTTTTTAGCAAAAACATTAAATTAACATTAACATGAAGCCCTATAATTATAATTATAATAATAACTCACTTGTGTGTGTATGTATGTATAATCGTTCACGAAAATCATTTATTCAATGATTCATTTATAAATACACCCACTTGATTAGTTACTGAATGAACAAATGACTCGATGACTCACGCATTAAGACCTACTGGCGATTTTAGTATTTAAAAGAATCACTTTTCACTTTTTTATCATCAATTGCATATTATTAATCTATTGAACTTTTTTTAAACATTAATATTCTATTTATAAAGATAAAAAAATGCATTGGAAAGTCAATTTAGGGGAAAAGGTGCAGTCTAAGTGGAAGAGAGCCTACGCAGAAGATTCAAGATTTTTATTTGTCACATACATGGTTATATAGAGCAGTGTTTCCCAACCGGGGTGCCGTCTGTCGAGAGCAGGGGTGCCGTGTAAAAAAAAATCATTTTTTAATATTTTTAAATTGCTAAAATGTTCAAAAAGTCATATATTATATAATATCCATTTCTGGTGTCGCCAATAATTAGAGATGCACTGAAATTCGGCTGCCGAAAATGAGTTCACCGCTCAGGTTTCACTTTCACATGGTGTGACGCTCTGCGTATTATCCACTCTATGCGTGTGTGCGCTCTGCTCAGTCGCTCACGGCTCATGTGAGTGCTGCACTCGTAAACCATTCAAGCGAATCGGAACAGCAAAGTCCACTCAAAAATTGTTTCTGTCTGCAATAGCCCTACTGTGCTGTAACATGGTGTGGTATATGGGCAACTCTGGTAACGCTGCCCTCTCATTCATTGATCTGCTAACCGCTATGTTATGCTCGCATGTTCTGATAATAATAGCTTTCTAGGACTAAACATTATTTGGATAAATGGTAAAAAAAAAAAAAGAAAGTTAAATATCTTAACCCTACTGTTAGACCTACCTGAAAAACTAAAAAGCAATTTGTCGTTATTTTTTATTTGTGCTATAATTATTCATTTGTTTATTTGTTCTTATTTTATTACTGACTGCTTGCTTGTCAGCTTGATTTCAAACTTTGAATTGAATAAAAATTATCTCGTGCTACTGCACCAAAATTACCCCACTGTAAAATTTTAAAAAACACCGAGTGAGCAAAAATTTGAGAGATAGCTAATTATAATGGTAATTAAATAATGTTTACATATGTATAAAAGCCTACATTAAAATCTGTCATATAAATTGGAGTGAAATGTAAGTCAGGTCCGCTCCATGGACAGTGCAATTATTAAAGAATACAAACACAAGAAAATTATATATAAATATAGGTATGGAAAAAAGATTAAAAAATAAGAATAAAATAAAATGCGCAGGACAGTATACTGTAGACTTAATAAACATTAAGATGAGCAGGAATGTACAGGAGAAGAATGTGCAAACAGGTTGCACAGGGTAGTTACACAGCAGCAATAGAGTTAAATAAGTAAATAAATAAAATATTACAGAAATTGCTGTGTGCAAGTGGCAATGTCAGTATATTAAGTGTCTTACTGATAATTAAGTGAAGTCATTACTAGCTAACAGACTGAACAGGAATGCCTCAGGGGGTACTCCACTCTAAAAAGTCTGGGAACCACTGATGTAGAACATCCTGTGCATCCTGTCCTGTGCAACAAGTGATTCATTTTATATTTTCAGGTACAGCGGTTAGTTTGATATAAAAGTTTGTTTAACAGTGGAAATTGAGTTTCACATTATTTAAACATTATTCAAAACATTAATTGTGAACATTTTCAACTTTATAAAATGATTCTCTCAAGTCTTGGCGATCGGCCCCTATTAAACAATAAAGAAAGTAAGACATATTTTTCTTATAGGCCTACATGGTTTAGTAGCCTACTATTCTTTTTGGCAGAATTGATCATTAATCAACTTAATTATTTCCTGGATTTTGTATCACCATAGTCCCTAAATGTATGTACATGCAGGAAATGGGATTCAAATCGAAAACATTTTCCTCCCATTTTGTGTCCCCCCCACTTCTCAAACCAAAGTTACACCCATATATATATATATATATATATATATATATATATATATATATATATATATATATATATATATATATATATATATTACTCGAAGCTTTTTAAAACGCTTTATGCTGTGGCCATCTTGGTCATAAAAATAAATAACACTTCTAACTGTTAAGTTAGCATGTAAAGTGACATAACTAAGTGTTATGTTCCATTACAGCCAGCGGTTTCACATCTGGTTCTACAACTGATTCTTTGTTTTATTATATTTTATATGAATAATGGTCATTGTCAAAGTAATTCATTTTTGTCAGTGTACTGGCACTAAAAATAAGTAAAATACATAAAACAAATTAAATCTATGATCTGTTTATTTGAACTCTGCCTCAGTCCTTAGACTGTTATTTCATGGCCAGAGTTCATATTTGAGCTCAATATATAAATTACGATTAAAAACAAAACAAAAAAACAATGCTAACACATTACAATGTAATATAGGCTAATGCAAAGGAAATGGTGCCGAGGTTCGCTTCGTTAGAACCAGATACTGAAGCAGTCACGTGGTTTTCAGGCGAATGAAGACTGGACGTCATAGATCACGTGCTTTTCTCAAAACGAATCAAGCTCCAATACAGTGCTTCAATGTGACGTGTTGTTGTTTTTTTACAAGCTTCGGTGTTGAACGTAACATTAAAGATTAAAGATACATATTAATACCTAAAATGTACATACTAGCAGTACCTAAATGGTACAGATTAGAAGATTTTCAAAGGGCCCCACCACAGTGGCAGCGTTTGTACCATTGGTGTGAAGTGCTGATATATTTACATTTTTTGAGTGAGATTTCTGTGGTTTCACATTTTACTGCTTGTGTATAAAATATATTGTGTTAAAGGGATAGTTCACCCAAAAATGAAAATTCTGTCATCATTTACTCACCCTCAAGTAGCAAATTTATTTGTTCTGCCGAACAGAAAGGGAGATATTTTGAAGAAAGTTTGTAACCAGGCTGTTTTGGGGCACCATTGACTTCCATAGTAGGAGAAAAAAAATACTATGGAGGTCAATAGTGCCCCAGAACTGCTCTGTTTCCCACATTCTTCAGAATAGCTTCTTTTGTGTTCTGCAGAACAAAGACATTCATACAGGTTTGAAACTACTTGAGGGTGAGTAAATGATGACAGAATTTTCATTTTTGGGTGAACTATCCCTTTAAGGACAGACCTGCACATGCTGATTTACACTGCAGTCACATTTGATTTACTTTTATTGTCATGCACTGAAATTGCTTTTCTCTGCACTTAGTGACAGAGCCTTAAAATAAATAGTGATTTCACTATAGTATTACTGTCACACACATGTAAGTGTGAGCAGACTGTGTTTGTGTGAGACAGCACTGAATGCCTGCTGGAGCTTGGTGTCTTTATGTCAAACAGCAGGAGGGCCGTCTGCACTCTCAGCTTCTGCATACATCTTACATGCTTTTAACTTCATGAACAAAACATTTGCTCTCACAATGCTGTTATTAATCACTTTATATCTGGCTGAACATAAGACGTTATGTCTATTCCTGAATCACTGACAGGTTGGCATCTTAACTGAAGCATATTTTTTCTGTTTGGAAAGCATTTATATTGTGCAGTAATTGGCTGGGTATTCTAAGACTTCGATATCATGAGCTTCAAAGGTTAATCATTGCAATAATCACCATTTGTTATTGGTTCTCAATGGCCCGGTGAGGTATTTGTCTGACTTAGAAAATCTGGAATGAATGAAACCGCAACACAAGAAGCCTCAGGATGGTGCACCAGAATAGAAAAAGCTGTCACCGTGAAGTTATTTTTATAAGCTCCAAATGACTTTCTTTGCTGTGGAACAAAAAGAACATGTTTTGAAAAATATTCATTCTGTTCTTTTCGATAATGTGAAAGTTGGATGGGGACTAAAAGTTTGTCTTTGTAGGAGGAACATACTGAAATTTCAGTTGCAAGTTGAAAATCATGCTTGAAAAAGCCATCTTTAAAAGTTCAAATAAATTAGTGTGAATTTGTCTTATTGGTTCATGGTGGTAGTATTATTTGACGACATCACTGTATTCTACAGTGATTCTACATCAGAGATTCTAGGGTTGAACACTAACATTCATTAACAATAACATCACCAAAGTATAATGCATTTATAAAAACTTCTCACCAACTGGTAACATGTAAACATTTGTTACGTGGGTAATTCCAACTGAACCGAGATAAAAAATAAAATAAAATAAGTTTAAAATTTGTTGAAAAAAAGTTACATTAACAGTATTGAATGTTTTATTAGTTGCCATATTTTTTTTATTAAAACATTTTGGCTTGACCCATCTTTCAAACTTTTTGGTAGCTCTCACTCCAAGAAGACAGAAATGAAAATAAGTAGCACACAATAACAAACTGGCTATAAACTAAACATTAGGTCCAGAAATGTTCTTTATTGTCAGCATACTACAATTTCAAAGATCCCTTATATAGCACATGATTTGCACAAGATGTTATGCATTAGTGACAGTTAAAACTGAAGCTGATTTTCATTACATTGGTATTATTATACTTTGGAAGGAAAGATGGAAATATCAACAAATAATAATTAAAAAAAGTCACTGCTGTCTTATTTGATGGCTGCATAAATGAATTTTGTGCGTGTGTGTGTGCACATGCGTCACTGTGCTTTCTGTTTCTCCCACTGTTCTGGTGTCAATGTTTTCTGCTCAAACGCATGGAGCTCTTTCAGTTCCTCGGCAAGGCAATTATTCACCATCCTAAATAATAAACAAACACAGATATTTATAAAAACATTACATGAAGTCAGCAAGTCTATTGTTCCCAGCATGCCTGTTCCTCACAGCTTGCCTCCACAGCTCTATCCTCTCTAAAGACAATACACTTCCACATGACTTGGCCCTATAAAAAGACTCCGATCATTCTGCTAAGTCTGCACATCTGCGTCTGTGTCACTCGGAGCCAGCTGGGACTCTCTCAGCTGCAGATGACCCTTTTCACGACACTCTACACTGCATCATTGACTCCATCAAACTACATTTTTTCCTACCATCTTCAGGCGTTTCATATTTGACTGAGATGAGACAGCATCACAATTTTTTCTTAAAAGGCAATATCCAATACTGATATGAAATGCAACTTGCCTACCACGATAGTAAAAACACTGAGCGATTAACATAAGAGCAACATTTATGTAAATATTATCAACAAATGTCAACATAAACAAACTGATCTTACATATACAACTACTAGTATATGTTGTTACTGTATATGGAGACAGATCACAATTCTGTCTGTTACCTTGAAAGATAAAAGTCAGTGATTTAGACATTTTTGTTCATTAATAAATTAGAAGAGCAGGCATTAACTGTGCACACATGAAACTGGTAATTTTCTAAGAGTATGAAAGAGCAGTGCAAATATAGTTTGGAATTATTATTTTTTAATAGTTGTACAGGTGCATCTCAAAAAATTTGAATATTGTGAAAAAGTTTTGTAACTCATTTCAAACAGTGAAACTTTCATATATTCTAGTTTCATTACATGTAAAGTAAAACATTTCAAAAGTTTTGTGTTTTAATTTTGATGATTAGAGCTTTAGAGCAGCACTGGCCAAGAAAGCACAGCAGCGTCTCTACTTCCTCCGCAAACTGAGAAGAGCCAGAGCCCCGGCCCCCATCATGTGCACCTTCTACAGAGGCACCATCGAGAGCATCCTGACCAGCTGCATCACTGTGTGGTATGGCGCCTGCAACGCGTCCTGCCGCAAGACACTTCAACGCATAGTGAGAGCAGCTGAGAAGATCGTTGGTGCCTCTCTCCCCTCCCTTCAGGACATCTACAACACCCGTCTCACCCGCAAAGCCCTCTGCATTGCAGGTGATCCCACCCACCCGACACACAGCTTCTTCAGTCTGCTGCCATCAGGGAGGAGACTGCGGAGTCTCCAGGCCAGGACCAGCAGACTGAAGGACAGCTTCATCCATCAGGCTGTCAGGAAGCTGAACTCCCTCCCGACCTTGCCCCCCCTCCCCTCTTTTGCCCCACGCACCTCTGAACTCTGACCCTCTGACGGACTCTCCCACTCCCCCCTCCCTAATACACACACACTTTAATCAATCAGTCTGAATAAGCTTTTTTGCACTACAATCATTATATCTGCACTGTTGTTTACTTTACTGGTTTTGCACTCTATCTGCCATATGCTTTATATATATATTTTTTACATTTTACCTTATTTGTATAGTTGTATTTTGTATTTAATCTGTATTTATGTTCTACTGTACGCACCAAGGGTCTGAGAGTAACGCAGTTTCAATTCTCTGTGTATGTGTGCTGTACATGTGGAAGAATTGACAATAAAGCAGACTTGACTAGAGCTAAAAAAAATTGAAATGTTTTACTTAACATGTAATGAAACTAGAATATACGAAAGTTTCCCTTTTTGAAATGAGTTACAAAACTTTTTCACAATATCCAAATTTTTTGAGATGCACCTGTAGTTATTGTTTTTAGCTAGTTTCTTACAGCAGCGTTTCAGTCAAAGAAAACATCTTATTTAAATTTTTGTTTTCATTAATGTTAACCTTGATAAAGTAAGGTCCAAAAAGCGCACTGAAAATTGGATTAAAACAAAACTTTTCGGATTTGGATTGAAACATACAACAGTTCAGAAAGGAATAAGAAATAAGATTCTGTACCATCTCTGGGTCACTAATATCAGCAATAGCTTGTGTATCATTTGCGACTTATGCGACTCATTTTTACACAAAGTCAGATGCTCGTCCACTGAAGCACAAGATTCTGGATTATTCTTAAATTATGATCATCAGATTTTGAGAATTTGTGTAGTTCATGCACCTTGACTGCTGCTGTCATTAAAACGTTTGATGTTCAAACTGAAGTTGTTATTCGTATAACTTCACATTTATTGAATTGAATTGAACGCCTTTATTGTCATTGTATTTTTCTGTATACAACGAAATTAGGAGCACTACTCCTGACTGGTGTTAGAATCAATTTAAAAGAAATAATAATAATTAGAAAGGTGCAAAGCAGAAGTGGTTTCACACTTTTGTATCCCATTAAGGAACATAAAAAAAGAATCGTGTGGAAAAAGAAGCAACTCACCTGTGTCTCTGCAACAATGCTTTCCCCTCAAACTGAGGAGATACTACAAGAACTTTAAAACTGGCAGCACATCTATTAGGAGTCGTGTCTTCTACATCCTGAAAGAAAAACAAGGAACCGAATGTACGTATTTTCGTGAATTAACTGCTGAAATAAGAAGAGCAACTGCTGTCTGTTTCATTCACACACGTGATCTGTAACTCGTTTTGAATCTAGTTTCATCTGGCTGTGCATGTTACATACCACGTGTATCGCACCAATCTCCGCACTCAGTTTTTCACGAATCAAATCTGAGGTTACTGACATATTTCCCAGAATGAAGTCTAAGCTTTGGTGAAGATAACGGTTATAGAAACACTGAGACTAGTGATTTTAATACGGTAGGCAGCGTTGTTGTCTTCTAATTATCTAGGAACTACCGGTATGCCTTATAAAGGAGGAGCTAAGTACTAAAAACACCCAATTGGATTTGGAATATTACAGAGGCCACGCCTCTAGAAGACAGTAATGGCCAATCCCTTTATCGTACGGTTTCCCAAACGCATGAAAACTGACCAATAAACACAAAGAATTTGGGGTCCTTGTCGTTATCGGTGTTCTCTATAATTGCTCGATCGAAAAAGCCACATAATCTATTTGCAGATGATCAAATCAAGTTAAATCAATATAGATGGTCAAAATCGTATTTGTTAATAACGTGGATTATGGCAAACTATTTTAACTCATTATTTGTATACGCTTGCTAAGTGACTCCTGCATTGTATATTTTGCTCAGGGCATACTTACCGGGCTAGTTTGAAACGAATAAGGCACATTATCAAAACAAATGAATGTTTTGCAACACCAAGGATGAGGGATGAGGTGTGCGTGTGTGGGTATGTGAGTGTGTCGGGATAAAGGAGGGAGAACGGGTGATTTAGTCTGTAAACCTATTCTGATTCACACTCCGGAACAGAAGGTGGCGGTAATGCACCAATACGCTGGATGCCAACCGCCGTAAAGCTATAAGAAGAACACCAATGCAAGCCGTTAAAACCCAAAGAAGGGTGAATGTTTTGATTCAATACAGTAGAGCTGAGAAGATACAGAACAGACGCTGTTCTTTTATTAGTCTTTAATAACTACGTTACATAACGTTAGTTGGATTATAATAGGATATAGCAATGCCGCTTGAGATGAAGGTCTTGAAAGGTGGTGTGTGATGCTGATGTTGTTGGATAGTGCCAAAGATTTGCAGTGATATGAACAGATGATATATATGAGAAGCACAGAAATAGCTTCACATCTTACTAGCCCTCCCTCTGCAAATGTGTTTGAGCTACTGCAGCAAATAGGATGGTGGTAGAGGTGGAGAGTTTCTATGGTGTGTATATGCTGTACTGTACTAACCCGAAATTCAAGGGTCGAATATATATTGGCTTCACTGTGAACCCAGAGCGCCGTATAGGTCAACACAACGCTGGACGACACCGAGGAGGAGCCAAGAGGACAAGTGGCAGGGGACCATGGTGAGATATCAGCTGAACATTTCATATGGTGGACATATTACGATCAGATCTCTAAACAGGAACTCCTGTGGTCTTTTGTGGTAAATGTTCTTTTTTTTCATTTTAAGGGAGATGGTTCTTATCGTTCATGGCTTTCCATCTGATATTGCAGCTCTTCGGGTAAATACACTTTTCTGTTTGTGTTATACCTTGTCTTTCGTTTCCCCTTTGTACGGGGAAATGAATTACCGTAATTAGCGAGGGTGCAGAAAAAAATATTTACCCAAATACACTTAAAAAAAAAAAGAATAATAATGATATTTCTGTCGGGTCGGATTTTGCGGGAAATTGTGTAAATATGTAAACTTGCCCATGCATGTCACTCATATCCAAACACAGAGAAAATAACTAGCCTAGGCTTTGGATAACCGGGGAATTAATGGTTGTATAAAAAAGTTATTTATTTATCCATCACCGTTCTGATAAGATATCATGTTGTATTCATGTTTACTGATGCTTTAAAACCCACATTCTTCCCATGTCAAGAAGCAGAGCCGAAGCACGACAAAAACACCTTCTACATCACACATGCAGTTTTTTGGACCTCTAGAGGGCCAAGTTACATAATTTAGCAATAATAATAATTTTAAAGGGGTCATATTATGCTTTTTTTAAAGATCATTATTTGGTGTAACAGAATATGTTGACATGTTTTAAAGTTTAAAAACACATTCTTTTACAAAGTCCCTCCTTCCGACAAGCGCAGTCTGCTCTGATTGGCCAGCTGACCCAGTGCATTGTGATTGGCCGACCACCGCAAGCACTCGTCGGAAATGTAACGCCCCTTACCATAATCGCGAGCTTCATCTTTCAAAATAAATGTAAAGACAGAGCCCGAAAGGGGAACAGAGTCGCGTGACAGACAGTGATAAAGCTGGTATGTGTTTGCATTACACAAGCCACGGTTAAGACGGTTGTGACCCTGTCTCTCTCTCTCTCTCGCTCGCTCGCTGATTCAGAAGCGCCAGATTGTCATAGCAAAGTCAGAATTACCTCCTCTCCTAGGTTCATGAAACGGTCGTCCATAAAATGCATTGCTGTTCTGTTGTAAGTGATCTTAAAGATTTCTAAATGCATCTACTT
>NW_015505231.1:1589652-1593317 GCF_001515645.1 Sinocyclocheilus grahami
CACACACACGATGCGCAAAACTCCGCATTTGAACAGTCAATAGCAAATACTTAAACTAATAACAAAACAGTAGCTGATTCAGAAGCGCCAGATTGTCATAGCAAAGTCAGAATTACCTCCTCTCCTAGGTTCATGAAACGGTCGTCCATAAAATGCATTGCTGTTCTGTTGTAAGTGATCTTAAAGATTTCTAAATGCATCTACTTTCGGAAGGCCAAATAAAGTGCTTTTGCTTTCACCTAGAAACACCGTCTCCCTGACATGGCTGCTTCAACACTAACTGCGGTTACTGAAACCACGCCTTCTTTCTTTTGCGTGCACATTTGGGCCGCATTATGCAAATATTTCCACATAGTGAGGTAGATATGTGGGGGCGTGTTAGAACGAGCCGTTTTAGTGGGGCGTATCAGAGTCTTAACTTTGATAAAGAGTATCTCTTTGGTTTTGAGACTTCAGTCTTTGCAACTTCAGGGATCGTATCTATGCACAATCAGCTTGTAACACTCCAAAGAGAAAGGAAAACTTGAAATCGCATCATATGACCCCTTTAACAATTGTGTCCAAACAGGATGAATTATATGTGGACCACAAAACCAGTCATAAGGGTAATTTAAAAAAAAACAGGGTTTCCATTGATGTATGGTTTGTTAGGATAGGACAATATTTAGCCGAGATACAACTATTTGAAAATCTGGAATCTGAGGGTGCAAAAATAAAATAAAAATTTTTGTCCCATACAATGTATTTTTGGCTATTGCTACAAATATAACCGTGCTACTTATGACTGGTTATGTGGTCCAGGGTCACATATAAGAATGATAAAAAGAATGGAAGATAATGGAAATGACAAATTCAATAGTAAAACATCCAGACTTATTACAATAATTAAAATTGTGAGGTGGACATATTCAGTTGGTCTTTGTTTTACTTGTCCTCTGTTTGTCTTTCATCCGTTAGTTTGAGTGGGCTTGGCAACATCCACACATTTCTCGTCGACTGTCCCATGTTGCCCGGCGAAGCCGTAAAGAGTCCAGTTTGCAATTCCACTGGCGTGTGTTGTCAAACATGCTGCGAGTGGCGCCGTGGAGTCGACTTCCCCTCACTGTGCGCTGGTTAAAGCAGGAGTACCGAATGGACTTTGCTCCTGAACTGCAGCCTCCTCTGCACATTCCTCTAACATTTGGCTGTGTTCGTGCTAAGACGAAACCCCAGCAGGAGTGCAAGGAACAAGATGAGAGACAGGTGGAGCGGTGTGTGTTATGTGGGGTGTTTGTTAAGGTTAGTTCCACTCTGCTTTCAAAGTAGTTATGAGAAACCAGCTCAAGACATTGCAGAAATAACTGAGCCTCAGTTGTTTTGGGTTTAGCTTTTTTTGTGATTTCAGGCTATGGATAGACTATCTTGTTTCCACCCTTCCTGTCAAATGGTTAGTCATCTGATTTGCCTGGCTAAACACTTTCTGAAAGCTGACCCTTCCCACCTACTTCCTGTGGAGGGAAAGTGTCCTGGCTGTCATCACTCGGTGCTGTGGGGGAGTTTGATACGCCATAAAAATGGCTGTCATGGTGATTTGGAAGAAATTTCTTCATCCTCATCTCAGGTTGACATTTATATGATTTCCCCTATGTTGTATCATAATTTATTATGTGTTGCCAATAAATTCTAAAATTTTAATTCATTTAAATCTTAACATGTATTTAACCAGATAGTTATTAGAGGATTTTTATATTTCACAAAGATGTCATGTATAGATAGTGGAGCAGCTAAAGTTTAAAAAAAAATGTAGTTAGAGTCAGAGAATGGTGTAGTTTTTAGTGAGACAAGTTAAAGAACTGATGTCTCAGTTATTTTATCGAATAACAAAATAACTGTTTTTATTCATTTAAACAGAGTCATTGGACAGATGAACTACAGTTGTGAAGACGGTTGTCATACAGCTGTTTCTGTTTTAAGAAGTATTCATTGGATTGGAGTGTCTGACCTGACAGACTGACCGCTCATTAAGGCCAAGGCATCTTTATATCCTTAAACATGTAGAATTATCAAGGATATACAGAATAAGATGAGTCTTCAGACATATTTTAAAATAAGATAAAAAATATTTTAATTCTGCAGTAATACATGTTTGAACATTGTGTAAGCTCAGTCAAGACGAGAATAATTACTGGATAGTGTGTGTTTTTAAAACAACTGTGGTTTTAAATAAATGTAAATGTGATTATTTTGTATCTGAAATCATGTGTGGATATTTATTGAACAATAAATCAGTGTACTTTGTTTTAGTGTTTTTTGTGACGCATTAATTTTGCCCTATTCCTTGTTGGTGCAATTTGATTGTAATGCCGACTTACTACTCACAAATTTTCTATTTGCATGTTTAAACAGGATGGAAACAGATGACCATTAGAAAGAATCTAGAAACAGTGAGGATGACTATTGCTGCAATGAATACTGGCTGAATTCCTTGAAAAATGAAAGCATTGCAGCTCAATAGCATTTTCAATATTGCTCTGTTTAATTAAGTGGTTCGACAGTCAATAGAGTGAATTTGAAGTGGGACTTTATGTGCAAACATTGTGGGATGTTTGAGAACAGTCATTATAGCAGTTCTCAGTCATTATCATTTTTGCAAAACTGTTCAGTGCCACGGGCTGACAGAAATTACACACTGCAGCACCGAGGCTACACTGGTTGTGCCCACTATTTAGATTATGGAAAAGAAAGTTAATGCAAATTACATGATTAAATGTGATGGGATGTTAGAAACATGTTGTTAAACTAAATGTGTAATATAACATATTGAGTTTAAATTCACAGTAATTCATAGATATACCTAAAAATCTATAAAACTGATCATTCAATTTTGATACACGTGTTGAACGAACAGCTGTTATATAGATGTATGTGGATCTAGCTCCTGGCTCTAAATAGCTTATCACTAAAACTGTCCTCACTGAGGATCTGGAGGTCCGTTAATCGTGATTACTGGCTGAAAGAGAGTACAGACAGATGGACTTGTTGTCATATCCTCCAAAACAGCATTTTATAGCATGAGCTACAGCTAGCATTACAGTTTGCATGGGTTCTTACCACACTAGACACTGGAGAGCAGCACTGAATGACCTTGCAGCAGTATGCAGCTAAAGTGGCAGAAAGGGCAATCTGGACTGCCATCACAAACTTTTGTAATCCCAGGTAATTTCCAAAGCCAGTCTGTGGGTAAAACATCAAAAAGACAGCAATATTTGACGTGTCAATTCTCACCTTGACATGTTTTTATATATTAATATCTTGATTGAATCAGTAAGTGTGGACTAAGAGAAACAACGTTCAGATCTTACAATTTTCAAATCACAAAGTCAATGCACCTTTATACAGTATTGAACTTTATATGGCTTTACAGCCATAAACAGGAAAATAATGATTCAGTGTTGCTAACAGAACTCAATTCTGACCCCAGTTCATTGTTGAACCAGATATTAACTTCAGTGTTGCCAAGTCCGCGGTTTTCCCCTGGAATTGGCCTACTTGCCGCAGGTTGTTTTACGTTTTCCGTGGGTTTAAGCAACCCCGATAATGTGATATTTAGCACCTAAAATGCAAATTTTACCAGGGGAACCCCACCAAAATTGTGGGGTGGGGGGGGGGGGGGAAAAATCGTTTTG
>NW_015505231.1:1593722-1595057 GCF_001515645.1 Sinocyclocheilus grahami
ATTGAATAAATGCATATTTACAATTTAAGCACTTAACTAAAATAAGTAGGCTATTAGTAAAATAAATAACTAGAGAAGGCTGACTATAATCAGCTTGCTTCTATTTAGTGAGATAAGCCTACTCCTCACCTGAATTAGAAAAAAAGCTCTTCGTCTTCAGTGATGTGAAGACAGCGTTTGAGCGTGTACACGCAATATCTGAGCAAGAGCAGAGCCAATTCATAAAAGAACAATATTTAAAAGCACACGTCCAGTTTTGTGTGAGTGAAGGAAATCCGCTTGGGAGTGGAGAGATTCGTCCTCGCTCACATGGATCGCATAACATTATGCGCTCTCGACATCGTCATTAAGATCACACTATAGAAACCGCCTAAAATTAAGTATAAAGAAGAGAAGAAAGCGGCCCTAGGCAGCTGCCTACACATGCCAGGATCCACCACTGCCAGATGCAGTTAGAAATTTACTAAAATCAAGCCTATCGCAAGACATCTGATAGGGGTGGCACCTGGGGTGGCCAGCCAAATTTCAGGGGGGGCCGGTGCCACCCCTGGCCACCACGGTCTCCCCTACCTAGAATGCCATATCAGAATTTGGTAACACTTTAGAATAATGGTCCGTTGTTAACAAGTAACTATGCAGGAAGTAATAGGTAGTACTACATTAACACTTAACTTAATACTATTAACTAATAGAGAAGCCAGATTAACGAAGCAGTAAGTAATAGCAAATTTAGGACAAAGGTAGTTCCTTATTAGATATTTGATCATTACTAAAAAAATATATCCTCATTGAGAACTACTTGCGAACTATGACCAATTAATAAAGAATAACCTATTTATTACTAATCACAACAGTAATGTCTTAAAAGTGAACAATTGGGTTCTTTGTGGAAACTAATTTATGAATATGATATCCTCCAAATAAGTCGGCTACATTTTAAAATTGTGACTACTACTCTTACCAAAGGATGGATGTTCAAACTTAAACATAATAAAAAACCTAGAATAATAATAAAAATGAAAATTCACTTAAAAATGTTAATAATTAAGAAGTGATGCTGACAAGCTCATGATTGAATTAGTTCACAATTATGATCTCTGCTTCGTGTCAGTTCAATGTATCCCACTCCAAAAGACCTACTGGTAAAATATCACTAGTGCTTCACACAAATGTATGACTGTACAGTATGTCAGATATAAAATATGTTACGTAACTTATTAATTTACTTGTAATTACTGAGGGGTTAGCGTGTTTTTCACTTTAAAATAATGGTCTAGATCACTAGTAGTTCCTTAGTAGCACTTTAGCTTTAAAGTGAAAAATACATTAGCCTCT
>NW_015505231.1:1595172-1599994 GCF_001515645.1 Sinocyclocheilus grahami
TCTTTTGGAGTCGGAGACATACTGAACTTACACAAACTACAGCTCATAATTGTGAACTAATTCAATCACTTCCTAATTATTAACATTTTTAAATAAATTATTTTTATTTTTATGTTTTTGTTTGAAATAAACAGAGAACATCCATCCTTTGGTAAGAGTAGTAATCACAATTTCAACCTGTAGCCGACTTATTTGGGGGATATCATATTCATAAATTAGTTTCCACAAAGAACCCAATTGTTCACTTTTAAGACGTTACTGTTGTGATTAGTAATTAATTGGTTATTCTTTATTAATTGGTCATAGTTCGCAAGTAGTTCTCAATGAGCATATATTCTTTTAGTAATTATCAAATATCTAATAAGGAACTACCTTTGTCCTAAATTTGCTATTACTTACTGCTTCGTTAATCTGGCTTCTCTATTAGTTAATAGTATTAAGTTAAGTGTTAATGTAGTACTACCTATTACTTCCTGCATAGTTACTTGTTAACAACGGACCATTATTCTAAAGTGTTACCCAGAATTGTTATGGTAAACGTGTTTCTGACTTACGCTTAAATTGTTGCATATTGTCTTTTGGGAGGACTCTACATCATGCACCCAACAGTGATATATGGAAGGGAAAACAATTAAGTGCAGGAATATGGAGATCACAGAGGTCGTACAGGCCACCACTTGCATTCCTAAACAAGCCTTTAGCTGAAACAAAAACACATACAAAATTACAGGCTATGTTTGGTGACCAAAAGGTAATTTCTCTTTAAATTATAGTAGTTTTAAATACACAAAAATGAAATAAATGGCTTATAACTAATACATGTGTTTTTCAAAGAGTTAAGATCTGAAAACTTACAGTTGGGAGGTGAAGATTCTGTGCAGCTATTGCCAGACTTCCTGCAATAATGGTCTATAAAAGGGGAGGATCAAGACATATTATACACAGTACCTTCAGAAATCATTTAGATTTCAGCTCTCTACGTTTCTCACTTATTGGACATATTAAGATTTAAGAATGGATCTATTTACTGACTGATCTGCTGTATTGGACATGATTTAGAAAAGCACATGACTCTATAATATGTGATTGTGGTGTAGTTTGTAGACTATGTTTAGCTTTTTGCTGGTGGCGATTCTATGTAGCCTTCAAAATGTACAAAATTTGTGTTCATTTTCGAAGATTATCATGAAGAAGAAAATGTATAAGAATCATAAACTTTGTTAGTCACAGAGCTTATTTTCGGCATGCATCCAAAAGACAATGGAAAATCCTAATGGGTTTCTTTGTCGAGAGAGATATAAGGTGATGCTAACTTCTGGGTTATCCTGCAGTAATACATTGTCACTGCAGCACTCTACAGGGCTTGACAATCAGGATTGATCAATGGCCAGGGGCCCTTGTGAAAGACAGTTGATGTCTACAGATATAACCAAATACAAACAAAATTTAGGAATGAGTGCAATTGACAATGAAAGGTGAAGAGCCTAACATTGAGCCGATTAATCCCACCTAAATTAAAGTTTTTAAACATACTTTTATATTGCAATAATTTCACATTAATTCTTCAAATTAATGTAGAAACAACATAAAGATAGTAGATTTTTAATATTTGTTTAATGGCATCTTTTTTAATGCTGAAGGAGAGTATCACTGATACAAATACTACTGATGTCTCTAGGAAATCATTTTTTCATTGACTATAGCCATTAAGCATTACAGTCTAATTGAGAGCTATCAATTTGAACATTTATTAGACTTAAAAAATAACAACTTCTATTTTCAGTGAACTTAAAACAATCTTCACATAAACCCATTGTCATATTTACCTGTGCCCAGTTATCAAACACTAAATTCTAAATTAAATATAGATGAATCCTTAAAGCTACAAAAGTTATTAATTTCCTCTTTTTCTTTAGCTGCCGCTGCTGAACGAGACACGGATCTGACAAGCACACTCGTAGTTTCATTCGCACGTTAATATGAAATGATACAGCTACGAGCACAGTATAAAGGCTGACGGAACAGGAAAATTTGTTTTATGACATCTGGCCTGACAACATCTCATCTGACTGCAGTTCACTGTTGTTCTACTGAAGCTCCTCGTCACCTGTACCATTTCCGCACTTGTTTGGCTAGCGCCTGTTCTGACAATTCTTGTCAAGAAAAAAGAGACAGAAGCAGCAGTTGTGAGTGGGATGGCCAACCCCAGCTCCACCCCTGCATGAAATATTTTTAACACGTTAAACTAAAAAAAATGTATCACCTGCATTAACAGGCTAATTTTGATCATAATAAAGATTTTTTTAAAGATTTATTTTTGGCATTTTTGCCTTTATTACGATAGGACAGATCAGAACTGACAGGAAGTGGGAGAGAGATATTTTTAGGTCGGGTACAATCTGCAATCTCTGACCCAGTTTGTTTGCTCACTTCCATGGCTGCAGTACTTTGCATTTTCTGCCAACTGGCAACCCGGGGTGTCGAATTATACTGGGGGGAATCACACAGTGAGAAACAAAAACTGACATTCCAACATGGAATGCACATTTCAAAGCAGAATAATTGGGTGTAGCACTGTTTTTCAGAGAAACAAGCATGTGAACTTGCATGTGTATAGTGTATTATGGTATTTTTATGATTTAGTATGGTCAAAAAATTACATACAGCACCTTAATGTTAATCAAACAACAAAACAACTTTTGCAAATTTAATAAGGATTAACCTATAAATATTTTATATATTAATTGAGCACATTTTTATGTGTAGTTTTCATCTTGTGTTTTTATACGATATTCCAAAATTTGCATGAAAATACGTGGATGGAAACACAGCTAATGTCAAATAAACAAAACTATCTTATCGTTAAATGTGAAGTGTAGGCCTACTTACGATCATCGAGGCGGTGGCACCAATGACCATGTCCACATCTGTATACATGGCCATGCCATTCACATAGAACACCACAACCATAAATGTGAAAAAGACAGCGAACGCAATTTGCGTTACCTGTAATAAACCACAAAGCCCTTACAATAATTAACAATGGTTTTACAGCATTAACCACCCCTGTTGGGAAAAAGAAGAAGAAGAAAAGAAACCATCACAGAATTTGCAATGATTTTACTGGTTATAATGGGAATAGTATTGGTTTTAATGGGAACTGTAATGGTCCCTGTGGGTCTGTACTGGTAATTTGTTGCCTTCTATTTTTAGCTTGTTAAAACCACTAAATCCTAATGGAACATGTCCCAAAACACACTACAATGTGAAACCATTTTTTAAATGTTTTTAATGGTTGATGGTTTGTAATGGTATTTGTAGTGGAAACCATTAGAATTTATGTGATGGTTTCTTTTTTTCTTTTTTGAGAAGGGACAGTTCTGTTAGCTTATGGCATTTGTGCACAAATGTACAGTTGTTTTTACTAAACCATGATATTTGTAATTAAACCATTGTTATAAAAAATATATGCACTGCCTTTCAAAAATTTGGGATCAGTTTTTTTTTTTTTTAATGTTTTAAGTTCTTTTATGCTCACTTAGGCAGCATTTATTTGATCAAAAATACAGAAAAAAAACAGTAATATTGCAAAATATTATTACAATTTAAAATAACAATTTTCTATTTTAAAGGGGTCCTATTATGCCTTTTCACTTTTTTAATTTTAGTCAGTGTGTAGTGTGTATGTTTGGGCATAAAAAAGATTTAGAAAGTTACAAATCTCAAAGTCCACTCCAAAGGGAGATATTTCGTTTTTTAAAAATCCATTTTCAAGAACTACAGCAAACGGTTAGTTTGGACTACAGCATTTGGTTTCCTGGTTTTGTGATATCACAAAGCGGCTCATTAGAATATCATTACAAATAATTCCCCCCTACAGAAATTCGAATGGTTGGGGGGTGGGGAGGGGCGAGGTTGTGGTTAGAACGCTAGGTTGAGAGAGTGCATCAGACGAGACGACGAAGAAGAAGTGCTGCTGCAGAGTTTGTGCATCAGAGAAAACCAAGAAGAGCTGCTGTGCTGTAGCCTCAAATTTTTGGCATGTCTAGAACAGCGGTTCTCATTTCCAGTCCTCGCGTACCCCCGCTCTGCACATTTTGTGTGTTTCTCTTATTGCTTCATACGTTTGTTATATTTGACTGTAAGTGCCCTGCGAAGTGGACGTTACCGGATATTCCTCCATGATTCCAGTTCGAAGGGAGCATATATGTTCCATACAAAGGGCATTTAAGTGTGCGAGACGTGAATTTAAAATGTTTTAAGTTCTTTTATGCTCACTTAGGCAGCATTTATTTGATCAAAAATACAGAAAAAAAACAGTAATATTGCAAAATATTATTACAATTTAAAATAACAATTTTCTATTTTAAAGGGGTCCTATTATGCCTTTTCACTTTTTTAATTTTAGTCAGTGTGTAGTGTGTATGTTTGGGCATAAAAAAGATTTAGAAAGTTACAAATCTCAAAGTCCACTCCAAAGGGAGATATTTCGTTTTTTAAAAATCCATTTTCAAGAACTACAGCAAACGGTTAGTTTGGACTACAGCATTTGGTTTCCTGGTTTTGTGATATCACAAAGCGGCTCATTAGAATATCATTACAAATAATTCCCCCCTACAGAAATTCGAATGGTTGGGGGGTGGGGAGGGGCGAGGTTGTGGTTAGAACGCTAGGTTGAGAGAGTGCATCAGACGAGACGACGAAGAAGAAGTGCTGCTGCAGAGTTTGTGCATCAGAGAAAACCAAGAAGAGCTGCTGTGCTGTAGCCTCAAATTTTTGGCATGTCTAGAACAGCGGTTCTCATTTCCAGTCCTCGCGTACC
>NW_015505231.1:1600108-1639143 GCF_001515645.1 Sinocyclocheilus grahami
TTCCGAAAGCGGATGATGTCAGGAAACAGTGGTTGCAATTGACTTTTTAACTCTGTTCCTGAGCATTATAACCCGGAGCAAGGGGGCGTGGCAGTACTGAAACACCATCTAAGCTGTTCGCCAATCACAATGCACTGGGACAGCTAACCAATCACAACACATTTTGTTTTTCGGAAGGCGGACCTTCATCAAAGCCGGAACTAATCGAGCCATTTGTGCCAGCCTGGGGAGAGAGGTAATGTAATAATGTAAATTATGTGAAAAACAATGTGTTTTTCGAACCACCAAGCATGAGAGCATGTTCTAGTACACCCCCAAAACAAAATCAAGACTTTGTAAAAGAGCCTAATAGGACCCCTTTAATATACTTTAAAATATAATTTCTTCCTCTGATGCTAAGCTGAGTTTTGATCAGCCATTACTCCAGTCATTTCTCCAGTCTTCAGTGTCATATGATCATTCAGAAATCATTCCAATATGCTGATTTATTATATGTGTTGGAAACATTTCTGCAGCTTAATATTTTTGGAACCTGTGATACCCTTTTCAGGATTCTTTGATGAATAAAAGGTTCAAAAGAACAGCATTTATTCAAAACACAAATCACATCTAACAATATAAGATTCTAACAATTTGCTTTTTTTCAATTTATAATAAAATATTAATTTCTTTAAAAACAAAACTGACCACAAACTTTTGAAAAGTAGTGAATATATTGTTACAAAAGAATAAATGCTGTTCTTTTAAACTTGGTATTCATCAAAGATCTTGAATAAAGTAATATAGTATCACAGGTTCCAAAAAAATATTAGGCAGCACAACTTTTTTCCCCAATAGCCTAAATCAGCATATAAGAATGATTTCTGAAGGACCATGGGACACTGAAGACTGGAGTAATGATACATTTTAAATACAGGAATAAATACAGGAATAGATACAGGAATAAATTACATTTTAAAATATATCCACATACAAAAGAGCTATTTTAGACTGTAATATTTCACAATGTCATAGTTTTTTCTGTATTTTTGATCAAATAAATGCAGCCTTGATGAGCATAAGAAACCTCATTAAAAAATTCTGTAGTGAATAGTGGTCATTTTCACATCCAGTTTGTAAGCAAAACAAACAAACAAACCAAAAAGTCTGTCAGCATTTGAGCTGTAAAGTGACAGGTTCACGCACCCCTAGTATTTTGGGTTCAGCCTCCAGGTATTTGAGTTTTTGATTGGGGTTTTTCTGAAAGCGAATGTGCAGAACCTCTCCGGGATTCCGATCTTCTCCAGATTCGATCTGCGGTTCGTCTGTCGACGACAGTTTCATGACTAACGCGATTATAACACTTTCATCTTTTTAAAATATTGCAAAATGAAGCTGAAATCGCCTCACACGTTCAGTTCGATTCAGCTGAGCAGTAAATAGCCTAAATGTACATTCCTAACTAAATGAAGCAGGAAAATAACTCGAACTATTATAAAAAGAATAAATACAGGAATAGATACAGGAATAAATTACATTTTAAAATATATCCACATACAAAAGAGCTATTTTAGACTGTAATATTTCACAATGTCATAGTTTTTTCTGTATTTTTGATCAAATAAATGCAGCCTTGATGAGCATAAGAAACCTCATTAAAAAATATTAAAAACCTTACTGATCCCAAACTTCTGAACAGCAGTGTATATAAGCCTAATCAACCCCCCCATAAAAAGTTATTCTGTAGTGAATAGTGGTCATTTTCACATCCAGTTTGTAAGCAAAACAAACAAACCAAAAAGTCTGTCAGCATTTGAGCTGTAAAGTGACAGGTTCACGCACCCCTAGTATTTTGGGTTCAGCCTCCAGGTATTTGAGTTTTTGATTGGGGTTTTTCTGAAAGCGAATGTGCAGAACCTCTCCGGGATTCCGATCTTCTCCAGATTCGATCTGCGGTTCGTCTGTCGACGACAGTTTCATGACTAACGCGATTATAACACTTTCATCTTTTTAAAATATTGCAAAATGAAGCTGAAATCGCCTCACACGTTCAGTTCGATTCAGCTGAGCAGTAAATAGCCTAAATGTACATTCCTAACTAAATGAAGCAGGAAAATAACTCGAACTATTATAAAAAATAAACTCACCTTCCATTTTGCTGATCCCCTAATAAGGTTAATTGTTACGAAATACTTTGAAAGTTTAAGAACTCTTTTGGGCTTGTTTTCTCCAGTCTTCTGTTTCGGAGTGATTTGATCCCGCCCCTTTATGAAATCCAGTTTAAAACCTGAAAACAGTTAGTCAGCTGACAGCAGACCCAGTACTGAAGAAATTCAAGAAAAAGACCGAAACACATGAATAGAGCAGCACTGCTGGCCCATTTGATGCCATAAGGCATATTTGAAAATTCAGCATTAAATAAAAACAATATCTACAGACTCCTTTCGTCTGTCTTATCGTCTCTCATTTATGTAGTCTAATGAGTCAGGTGTGCAGTCTGATGTCATTTTACATATTTTGTTTTCAATCAAATGAGTTTCATCAAGAAAAACAACGGTACGTCAACTGACCTTTAATTTTGCCCATATTCATCATCTCATTATCTTTGGCAAACATATTATAGGCCTAATTAAATATAAATATCCAAGAAGATTATGACTGTACACCATTGAAATCTCAGAGACAAATGACTTGAACACTGTCACTTATAAAGTTGTTTACTTTTTACAGAAATAAACTAGCAAATCATTTATATTTTTAACTTGAAATATGCTGGGATGTTTAAAATGAAATAAACAGCAGGCTGTTCTACAAACAATAGCTTACGTGTGTGTGTGTGTTTGTGTGTGTGTGTGTGTACTTGTTTATGCTACATTGTGGGGACCACATGTCATGGTGACCATGGACCAAATGTCTCCACAATGATAGTAAAACCTGACACTTTTGACATTGTGGGGACCGGCCTGTGGTCCGAGGGGAAAATAAATATTAAAAATAGTAAATGATGTTTATCTGAAAGTGTAAAACGGCAAACTGTTTTTCTGTAAGGGGTAGGTGTATGGTTAGGGTTGGGTTAGGGCAGTGGCTCTCAAACTTTTTACACCAAGTACCACCATTATGACCAACATTAAAGAGGTAATTTGATGCGATTTCAAGTTTTCCTGTTACAAGCTGATTGTGCATAGATAAGATCCCTGAAGTTGCAAAGACTAAAGTCTCAAAACCAAAGAGATATTCTTTATCAAAGTTAAGACTCTGCCACGCCAAAATAAACTCACCTTCCATTTTGCTGATCCCCTAATAAGGTTAATTGTTACGAAATACTTTGAAAGTTTAAGAACTCTTTTGGGCTTGTTTTCTCCAGTCTTCTGTTTCGGAGTGATTTGATCCCGCCCCTTTATGAAATCCAGTTTAAAACCTGAAAACAGTTAGTCAGCTGACAGCAGACCCAGTACTGAAGAAATTCAAGAAAAAGACCGAAACACATGAATAGAGCAGCACTGCTGGCCCATTTGATGCCATAAGGCATATTTGAAAATTCAGCATTAAATAAAAACAATATCTACAGACTCCTTTCGTCTGTCTTATCGTCTCTCATTTATGTAGTCTAATGAGTCAGGTGTGCAGTCTGATGTCATTTTACATATTTTGTTTTCAATCAAATGAGTTTCATCAAGAAAAACAACGGTACGTCAACTGACCTTTAATTTTGCCCATATTCATCATCTCATTATCTTTGGCAAACATATTATAGGCCTAATTAAATATAAATATCCAAGAAGATTATGACTGTACACCATTGAAATCTCAGAGACAAATGACTTGAACACTGTCACTTATAAAGTTGTTTACTTTTTACAGAAATAAACTAGCAAATCATTTATATTTTTAACTTGAAATATGCTGGGATGTTTAAAATGAAATAAACAGCAGGCTGTTCTACAAACAATAGCTTACGTGTGTGTGTGTGTACTTGTTTATGCTACATTGTGGGGACCACATGTCATGGTGACCATGGACCAAATGTCTCCACAATGATAGTAAAACCTGACACTTTTGACATTGTGGGGACCGGCCTGTGGTCCGAGGGGAAAATAAATATTAAAAATAGTAAATGATGTTTATCTGAAAGTGTAAAACGGCAAACTGTTTTTCTGTAAGGGGTAGGTGTATGGTTAGGGTTGGGTTAGGGCAGTGGCTCTCAAACTTTTTACACCAAGTACCACCATTATGACCAACATTAAAGAGGTAATTTGATGCGATTTCAAGTTTTCCTGTTACAAGCTGATTGTGCATAGATAAGATCCCTGAAGTTGCAAAGACTAAAGTCTCAAAACCAAAGAGATATTCTTTATCAAAGTTAAGACTCTGCCACGCCCCCCTAAAACGGCTCATTCTAACTCGCCCCCACAGCCTACTGTACCTAAATGTTCAATAAAAACTGTGTACTTAGAAAGTAAAAAAACTGTACTGTACTTAAATGTAAAGTAAAATATGAACAGTACTTGATCAAAATTTTTTTTTAACACGGGCATCATTTAGCGACCTTGCAAAACTTTTAAAAAGTGTGCCTACTGTACCTAAAAGTTCAATAAAAACTGTGTACTTAGAAAGTAAAAAAACTGTACTGTACTTAAATGTAAAGTAAAATATGAACAGTACTTGATCAAAAAAAATTTTTAACACGGGCATCATTTAGCGACCTTGCAAAACTTTTAAAAAGTGTTTAACATTATATTTAATTCAGTGATTCCTCTGCGTACCACTAGAGAGAGCCCGCGTACCACACTTTGAGAATTAGTGGGTTAGGGGATAGAAAATATCGTTTGGTCAGTATAAAGTAATAGAAGTCTATGGAAAGTCCCCACAATTCACAGAAACAAACATGTGTGTGTGTGTGTTAACATCCGCAATAGTTTTTAACTGTTTAAAAATGATTTTTAAAAAAACACTGTTTTGGGAGGTAGTTTTTATTTTATTCCAAAGAGCATCACAAGGCATTCACACATACAGCCATTCACACAAACACCTTCAATAAATGTTTGAAACACAAATGTCCATTTATCTTCATCATATATAAATTATAAAAATAGAAACTTAGAATACAACATATCTGTACATTAATGAACATACTTCTTTATTTAGAATAAACAACAAAGAATATGTAACACTAAACGATCTGTTATTTTCAATAATATTAACCCAGGGAGCCAGCTCATACTGTATGCTCTGAGGGCCCCTTTATGTTCCTTTCTCTGGCAGGAACCCCACAATCCAGCCCTGCCATAGGCCACATTACCTTCAATTAGCAGTACTCAAACCGCTTTATCTGTAAGGCAAAAATCTAATTTCCAGTATTTCTATCATTCATTCATTATTTGCTGCTGTGAAGCATCAATCACAGAGGTGGCTTTGTGCTGCTCTGGGCTGCGGAGGGGTCATTTGCCTCTGAAAGTCCTTTTGAACTTTGAATCCTCAAAGAGGAAACAGACCGAGCAAATAAGAACTACACACACAGATGCACAGACTGTGTATTTCCTTGTGGGTGCGCATGGCTTTGAGGATGGTACACAAAAGTGCCCATTTGTCTAAACAAATACATGCAGAAACAGTAGTATAGACACAGATCTACACAGCATGTTATGTACACAGGAATGAATGGACTGGACAGTGATGTAAAGGAGTAGTAGAGGAGCCTCCAACAAATGCAGTTTATTTGTTTGTGTGTTTCTTTGTGCGACTGCGTATGTTAATCACTTATTTGGAATGTGTATCAGTTTCTTTGATTGTCTGCTTTCCTCTTCTCCTCCAGCCCTCCGTCTGTGTTTGCAAGCCTTTCACAGAGTGTAGTCTCAAAAATCACATGTGTGCTGGTCTTTAGATAGAGCTTTCTTCACACTGTGCCAGAGGTGCTCCTCTTAGACAAGGCATCTTAGAAAAATCCTCCTCCATCTCACTTAGCCCCTCCCCCAATCCCTCCTCCTCCCCATCTGGCCCCGCCCTTTCTCTACCATCCAGCTCCTCTGCTAGGTTCACAGCTGATTCCTGCAGTTTCAGTCCGCTGGAGTTAGAATAAATATGCCTGCTGTTGTGCCCAGTCGGGTGCATATTGTGTCCGTGACCGTTCAGTGTCCCGTTCCTTTTCTCGGTTAATGGAACCGCCTCTGACAACAAACTGGCGCTGCTTGGAGACTGCGGTGTGTCTGTAGAAGGAAGCAAGTCCTGCCCCTTTTCCAACGTGGATGATGAGTGCCCGCCCCCTCTCATTCCACCTTGCCGTTTGTAAATGAGAAATAACAGGATGCCACCCAATACAAAACCTACAACGAAAAAAATTATGTGTGAAGCCAGGAAGTGTCGGCCGCCTGCAATGGCCACATTCCCCTCCATGCTGGGGTTGTCAAGGGTCAGCTGGTACTCGGCTCTGCGGCAGGGTGGCTGATCTCTGCCTACTTCATCACATAGACACACGTAGGTGCCTAGGCTCTTCTCTGTAACCTGCACTTCCAGGTCATTGTTGTGGCGGCGGGTGTGACTATGTGGAGGATGGTCCCAGTGGCAGGGACGAGGAGACAGTTGCACACAAGAAAGCAGGACACGCAGACCCTTTACAACACGCATTTCAATTACAGGCGGGGAGCAAAGACCTAAAGTTACAGAGAAAAAGTAGATTAGGTCACAATTCATTTTCCTGTCTCTCTCTCTCTCTCAACACTATATGGTCACCATGGCTGAATTTGTGACCTTGGACCACAAAACCAGTCTTATGTTGCACAGGGATATTTGTAGCAATAGCCAAAAATACATTGTATGGGTCAAAATTATAGATTTTTCTTTTATGCCAAAAATCATTAGAATATTAAGTAAAGATCATGTTCCATGAAGATATATCAAAACGTAATTTTTGATTAGTAATATGCATTGCTAAGAACATTGCTAAGGTGATTTTCTCAATATTCTGATTTTTTTGCACCCTCAGATTCCAGATATTCGAATAGTTGCATCTCAGCCAAATATTGTCCTATCCTAACAAACCATACATCAATGGAAAGCTTATTTATTCAGCTTTCAGATATTTAAATCTCAATTTGGACAAATTGACACTTAAGACTGGTTTTGTGGTCCAGGGTGACATTTATTGAATTAAAAATGCAATAAATGTAAAAATTGTGAAATTTTATTACAATTTAAAATATGTGTTTTCTATTTTAATATATTTTAAAATTATGGCAAAGCTGAATGTTCAGCTTTAAATATACAGTATGTTCATCTTTGCTTGTATTCATAGCCAATACAAAGCAAATTATTAAAAAGTATCATCTGGAAAATATCTACTTTGCATTCAGTTAATAGCAAATTATTGTCTACCCAATATTACAATATAAGAGACTTTTTTAATTAAAAATTGATATGTACTTTTTACAGTGAATTTCTTAGAGCAGCAATAATGTGGAGAACATCTGCATAAAGATACAACACAAACTATTCTTTAAGAATAAAAAAATAAACATTAAAGGGGTGGTTGATTGCGATTTCACTTTTTTAACGTTAGTTAGTGTGTAAAGTTGCTGTTTGAGCATAAACAATATCTGCAAAGTTACAAAGCTGAAAGTTCAATGCAAACGGAGATATCGTCTTTTAAAATTCTGGCAGTTTAATGCCTACAAAAACGGCTGGTAGGGACTACAACAACAAGTTACTTCCCGGGTTCGTGATGTAACAAACCCAGATAACCCTGCCCTCAGGAAAAGGCAGCAAAGGGTGCGAGGCCATGCTGCGCTGCTTTAGAGAAGAGGAAGAGAAAACTAGAGGTGCCCATAAAAATCTAATATATGAATCACGATTCTGTCTTCTAACGATTCTAATGGATTCACAAGTTTCAAAATCAATGTTCTAAAGCAGCGGTTCTTAATACTATTCCTCGCGTCCCCCTGCTCTGCACACGCTCTGCATCTCTCTCTCTCTCTCTCTCATTCAGCTCAGCTCCAACAATAAACTGTTCCAATTATACACTTATTTTCACATAGCTATGAGAAGTGTTAAACATGGACGCGTGTGCAGTTGCCGTACTGTATTAAAGCTAAATATAAAACCGTATATTAAAAGCTAACATAAGCAGTAGAATTTACAAATAACAGTATATCTAAAAGTATGAGACAACAACAAACAAAAAACATAGACGCACGCTAGAGGCGGCTTAGCCAATCCCAACACACTAGGCTAGCTAACCAATCAGAGCCCTTTGCCTATTTCTGAGGGTGGGGCTTCATAAAAGCAGGAAATGATCAGCACGTTTCTCAGAGAAGGGACAGAGCGGTGTGGAATAAAGCTAAATTGTGTGAAAAATAATGCGTTTTTTTTAAACGAAGCATTAACACATGTTAGACTGCACCCCATAAACACAATCAAGCCTAGAAAAAAACAGTGAGCCACCCCTTTAAAGAAATCTCATAAACTATATGGATTTTTGGTTTTGCATCTCTCAATATATACTTTGTAAATTTTTGACAAGTCATTTCTGCTTTTAAACCTTCCAGTCTGCTCACCTAATTCAATTGTAAATGTATTTACTATCAAATTATTTCTAGTTCATTATAAACACAGAGATGAAATGAGTGTCTGTGGTGATCGACAGCATGCCACAGTTATGGAATATAGAAATTAGGTACCACTGTCAGACTTACTTTCACCTTTGTTGCATTGCCTGACCAAATCATCTGCTTCTACCACTTCACCAGGCCTGAAATATAAATGTAACTGTGTGACGACAATGAACAAAGGAAGACTCAATCTGTGTGTTCTGATATGCTTTTGTGTGAATGAGTGTTTGTTTGTGACATACTTCAAAGCACAATCTCCCTCTTTATGCCTCCATACGCAGCCAAGACTTCGGGCACGTGCACACACCTCGCAGGTAGAGTACAGAGAACAACCCACTATGGGTAACTTCACCAGAGAGAGAGGAGTGCCCACCAGAGCCTCATCCTATACAGCAGAGAGACAGAGAGGGTCAGTTAATCCATTCACTGGTCCCTAAATATTACTAACATGATTTAGGAGGCAGGCAAAATTTATGAATTCAGATTGAACATACAGTATTGTTTTATATCACTAATTATAATAATAATAAAATAGACCACATTAAACAACATAAAAACTTATGTCATTACTTTGTATAGCAATATGTTATTCACTGGCTCCTGTGCAGAAAACAGAGGGACTTCTTCAATAAGAGTTGCATTCGGACCAACTACAGCGACTTTGTGCAGCTCTCCATGATCTATCAACACATGCACATGTATATAAAACACACATGATGATTAAATGTTTATTGATGATTATTAAATAATTGTTTTTTAATTTTCTGTTTAACATCTCTTACCTGTTCCAAGGTGCAAAACAGTGGTCATGTGTTGCTTCAGACCACTGGAGGCCATTGTTAAGGTAACGGCAAGTTTAGTGTATGTGATGCCATTTCTGATCATCAGGGGTGCTGCCACCACACTGTTATCCATAAGCGGGTGATCACGCACGAATGTTAGCACTTTATCAGGTAGCTTCAGGGAGGACTCAAAGCCCTGCTCCATCAGAGCACTATTCAAACACTGAGAGTTATGAAAGAAGAAAGGATCAATACAGATAATTAGTGAAACATGATGTTAACAACTCTAAGTTCATGGGTTGGTTTCCCAGCAAACACATATACTAATACTACTGTATATATTTTGATTGGTTAAATGTTTGTTTTGGTTGAGCCTGTTGGGACCTTTTGTGCGTTATTTTTTCAGTGTTGGCTAGTTTTTGACTAGTGCCCGAGTTAAGTGAGGGGGGAAGTGGTCATCTGATGTACTCATGTACATCATGTACCTTAAGTGACGTGATCCAAAAATTACAACGCCATTGGTGACGTGAGTGCCAATGACTACAATAGCATTGCTCTATTAGTGTCTGTATGTACTGTGAATAAAATAACACATAAACTACATCTATTGTATACAGTAATATTAATTATATGGTATGGTATGGTGTTGAGTGTGCAGCTGTATACCTGTCCTGGTCGCGGTGTTGGTATGGGTTCTGGGTTAATCCAGTTCTCACAGGTCTTTTTCAGCTCTTTAAAGGGTCCATTCATCACCTTAGTGATCTCCTCCAGGCTGTACACACACACGGCTGACAGCTCCTCTCTTTCCCTACACATTACATATCAACACAACAGGACAAACACACAAAACAACAAGCATGGAGGAATAAAAAGCAAAGAATTAATTCAAAAGAGATGAATCCAGCACAGAAGTTTAAATCAGGTCAGAGATGAAACAGAACAAAGTACCACTGTGAGGTGAATATGCCATAGAAGTGTGTGCTGCTGGGGTCTCCAGGCTGGTGCTGTACAGTGAACACATCAGTCAGAACGTTAAATCGCTGTCCACTTGCTCGATCTTCACACACCAGCTGGGCCTTCAGAAACGTCGTCCACCGCCTCTGCAACGTCTTCATACCACCTACATCAGACTACATAACAGAGAGAGAGACCAAGATAGATCAGATGTGATAGAAAATAAATGATGAAAGACAGACAGATGGCAAAGAATAGAAGAACTTTGTGACTGAAGAAATCTGAACTCAACTGGAACAGTACAATTACATAACATATCAGCTGACAGCAGAACTACTGTACAACATCCCTCTGAGACTTCAACCAAGCCAAGCCATAAAAAAAAACTAGAGAGGCTAGACAAGAAAACAGATCAGCTCTAATTCCTACCTTGCAGACTCTGGCCACTCGGGGTACTTTGACCTTGGCGTAAAGGTCATATTCTTTAGCTACTTCAGTGAAGAAAAAGTAAATTTTGTCATCTTCCCCAGTAGGATTGTTCTTCTCATCCTCTTGGATGAAGGCAGAACTGACAAACTCTGGATCTGAGTTCAGAAACAGGCAGAAGTCATGAAGCGTGTGGTTATAAACAATCTGGGTGTAAATTGTCTGGATGGATGAGTGTGTTACCACTAAGCCAATTGATTGATTGTTCAGTGCGGATGCGTTCCTGCTCGATGCCTGTTGCCCTGGAAATGTCATACATTGTGCCTAGAAAGTTACTTGTGGCAGCAGTGTAAAGGATCCCTCCTGAAAAAGAGAGAAATAAAAAATAAATTTGTATTTTTAAACTTTTTAAGTCATTTCTTAGTTTTCAATGTGTTTTGGTACGTACCTTAGCATTTAGGTTATAATTAGCTTTCACCATGTGCAAAAGCAATATATATCTACCGCATGGCCTTATTTAGATAGCAAAGTAAGCATGTGTTTCATACCTGCCATGACTGCTGTGTAATGCTGGCTGGGCTCAAAGGGGCATTTTCCCTTCCCCGTCTCCATCTTCATGCTACCATCTTCATGTTTCTCCAGAGAGAATGAAGAGATGTTCTAAATGAGGCAGAGAAGGCAGATAAATATAATTTCTGTCTGTCCGTAAATATAAAGAAATGAGCAGAAATTAGACGAAGAAGAAAATATAATAGAGAGAGAGGAGTACACACTTATAGTCATATACCACAGGAGGAAAAGTGTAAATTAGTCTAAAGCTAACAGGTTTACTGAAATACTGTACATATGTATAGCTGTCTTATTTTACGCATTTCTTTTTAATCGTCCTACTTAATAGTATGACAAGACTTGAGTCGGTGTAGTTGTGGAAACACACAGACTTACAATAAATGCACACTGGGGGTCAAAGGCAAAGGTCCCACAGGCATATATGTGTCCCTCACCCAAAAACTCCAGCAGGCGGACGTAGTTCTTGCAATCGTCCTGTGAGGGGCAGCAGAGTAAAGCAAGGCATACTGTAAGACTAATAACATATACTAGTTTGTTATCACCGGAAAAAATTTAATTTAAAATGTATTCAAATACACAGCAGTTATTTTAAATTGTAATAATATTTCACAGTATTACTGTTACTGTATTGTACACCAACTAATTGTAGCCTTGGTGAAAGAGACAAAAACAATTACAGATATATAGAAACAAACTATCAAAGCTTTTGTGTTATGTTACAATATTACAGACAAAGATACATTTTAAATTTAAAAGCAAATTAATTGAGATTTAACTAGCAATTACAGTCAATGTCACTTGCAGCTCTCATTTTAATGATTTGATTGATAGTATAAATGTACAGTATAAGACTCTTCAACAATTAAAGATAGCATTATAGGCCTTTTCAGGATGTCACAAATCTTAAGAGCACTGATGCTTTTCACAACTTATGTCAGGGGTGTCTAAAAACTGATCCTGTAGGGCCACTGTCCAATTAAACACACTTGAAAGTAATCAAGGTCTTAAGGATTACTAGAATCTACCAGGTAGGTATGATGGGACACGTTGGAGATAAACTCTGCAGGACATTGGCCCTCCAGAATCAGGACTGGACACCTGACTTATGTGAATGTGTCACTTTCAACCATTGCTGAGAAGAACAAGAGTTTCTGTATCAATAACAGCAATTGGTAACCTGAACCCCAATGGGCTGTATCTGAGACCCCAGGGCATTTTCTACAGTAACCCCTCCCCTTTTTATCCTTTAAAGGGCACAGTTAATTGGTAATGATTGACATTTCACAATATAAGGCAAACAAGAGGTTTTCATTCACAAATGCATCCTATCACATACGCCAGGCTCTAATTTTGATTAAAACCAGCTGGCTTTACTCGAAAAGTTTCAATTTCAGGACTAGACAGACCATTAAGTACATCAATAAAGATTAATGAGAGCCCAGCTCTCAGTAATCGATTCAGAGTTTTCCATGTGTTTTAATTGAATGTGAATGTGTGAGAGGGAAAAGTGTTCATTCAAATGACCAGTCGCAAGTCTCCAGGGTCAATTAGCTCACTCCTTCAGATCTTTCTTTTTTTGTTTCCTCTCCTCCATTCTATCACGACATACCTTTTGTTTGCCTAATCACACCCTTTCTGACCCTCCCCCATTAGGGCCTCAGCCCACTTGTCAATCACCCACAGACCCCACCCCCCCCCATCAATGTAGCAATGAATGCTAAGCACAAATAAGTGAGCTCATTATCTCTCACACACACACACACACTCGCCGTATGTGCTACCCTCAAGTGAGAGAAGGACAGAGAGAATGGCGCGCACACAGAGAACGATACTAAAGAGTAAATATGCACTCAGTATATATTTTTTATTATTTAAAAGGTTTAAACATTAAGAAATACATTTTAGTTTAGAAAAACAGCATTACTCATCTTGGTAACCCCCCTGTTATTGGACACTTTTACTCACAGAATAAATTAATCATTGCTTTCTGTGAATAGTGCATTTCTACAGTGGTATCTGTAACTGGAAATATTTAATTTAGCAATGATGCTGCATCCACGCTGTCACGTGTCAGTGAAAGTGTGACTACTGTCATATTGGCCCAGTGCTAATGGGACCCTTAAAAACATTCCTAAAAAATAAACAAAGCAAGAAAATGGTGGATTTTGGAAGTAGGATCTCTTCCAACCCTTTCACAAGGTTCATATCATTTGTTTGCTTGCTACTGAGCTCTTTATATCCCCCCACATCAAACACACACCATACACTATGAGTTTACCTCTGTTTTTCCCTTAGCAACACAAGATTTCCTCTTTTCTTCTGGAACACTCCACTCAATCTACATAAATATTTAGAGAGAGAGAGAGAGAGAGAGAGAGAGAGAGAGAGATCAGTACTTCAAATAGTTTGCTGGTTAAAAAGAAACCATGTGAGCCATGATTACGCAAAACATAATCCATTAAAATGTATATTCAGTACCTGTAAATGTTATTTACTTATTTAGGTATCAATTATATCAATACATTCAGCCAGTATCTGAAAATAGCATTTGTGGTCATTTACATAACATTAAACAACAGATTTTAAGGGATAGTTCTCACAAAAAAATATATAATTTCTCTCAAAAAAAAAAAAAGAAGTTAATTTGAGTAAACCTGTTGTGACATATCTTCCATGTTTGAATACTCAGTAAATGATAATTCAAATTTCAGCCTGTTCCTCAAACAAAGCTATTATGGCTTCAAGTGAGTATAGTGTAGTATTAAGTTAAATTATTTAATTTTTATAAATATATTTAAATAACATAACTCTTATTTGAATTAAAATGCTAAAACGTGAAAATGTAAACCAACATATTTCTTCTTTTTTTTTTCAAATATTGTGTTTGGAAAATATGGTTCTCAAACAGTTTGAGAACCACTGTTTTAAGGTGCAGTCACATTAGTGAAATGTGGGTAAAATTTGGCAGTTAAAAAGGTACATTGTTCAAGTGTTCATTGTCAAGTGTACCGATTCTCAGCTCACAAAGAAGTTACTTTCAAACAAAACAGCTTTTTATTGGTCAACGCAGCAAATTTGTGCGACCAGCTATAACCCATAGCGTAATCTAGCGTGTGCAGACATCTTTCACACTCACAAAAAATTCCAGATTGCATGGACTCCTAATGTCTGGATGTCTGGACAGTGGTAAATGTATTAAGTTAAATTATTTAATTTTTATAAATATATTAAAATAACATAACTCTTATTTGAATTAAAATGCTAAAATGTGAAAATGTAAACCAACATATTTCTTCTTTTTTTTTCAAATATTGTGTTTGGAAAATATGGTTCTCAAACAGTTTGAGAACCACTGTTTTAAGGTGCAGTCACATTAGTGAAATGTGGGTAAAATTTGGCAGTTAAAAAGGTACATTGTTCAAGTGTTCATTGTCAAGTGTACCGATTCTCAGCTCACAAAGAAGTTACTTTCAAACAAAACAGCTTTTTATTGGTCAACGCAGCAAATTTGTGCGACCAGCTATAACCCATAGCGTAATCTAGCGTGTGCAGACATCTTTCACACTCACAAAAAATTCCAGATTGCATGGACTCCTAATGTCTGGATGTCTGGACAGTGGTAAATGTGACAACACCTATAGACCAATTGTAATTTTTGGACTTTGACAGATCCTGGTCACTGTGTGGCCATCAATATTCTGCTAAACAACATACTGTCTGTCAGACTGTGTGTTTTCCTGCTCTTTGCACAAACCAAATATTATATAACTGACAAAATATATAAACAGACATTAAAATATTGATGCAAGATTAAAGAGACAATAGAGTGATATGTGATACTTATACTTAGCACAGTGCAGAGACTGCTTGTCAGAGAAAACAGTCAAATACACAGTTCATAAAGACAAATAAAATCATTATACAAAAATATTTGATCACAGAATGCCGTAACTGATCAATCAGAATCAAGTATTCCAGAGAGCTGTGTAAAAAATTTGTATACTGAGATTCTGTCATGTCACCCTGTGGTCTTTCTATTCACATAATCAAATAATTTTAAACCAAATCAATATTTCATGGCAAATTATATCCCTTTAGGATGATACAATACCTGATCCATCTTCTTTAGTGAATTATTCCGTTTTTATTTTACTGACTGGTTGTCTGTACAATATTCTTTGCATTGAAATGAGGTTAAAATAATGTGTATGTTCTCAGTGAGCTAAAAAAAAAATTTTGCAGAGAAATTCTAACCCCCAAAATCTAAAACACTTTGCCTTGGGACAAGACTGTGCATATAATCACAGGAAACGAGTTACCATGATACCAGTGCCATGATCTCACCACAGCAGCTCTCCTTAATCTTAATATCTAATATTACATGACACTTCACAGAGTAATTTTGCTTCCAGACCATGAACAGTGCAGATGGAGGTACTTTTCAAGCATGTCCTGTGCTCTGTGTGTGCTTGAGGGTAAACGGACGTGAAGCTACATTACAGTGTGTGATAAATTTTGACTCTGATGATAGGAGACAGTGAGATTTGGCTGCTGGGGGAAAGGGGAGGGACATTGGGGAGGGTTAATTTGGTTAGAGAGCTGCACTAGCAACCAGGGATGAGATCATCTAGTTTAGCTTGATGAAAAGCAGCGTATTGAATCCTGTCGGGCTGTCTGTTATGATGGTTGTATGTGAGCATGTTGATGTGCGGTTTGGATGTTGTTATTTGGCACAAAGCATTTTATTTATTGATTTACCTGATTTAATCTTTCCACTTTAATTAAATCTTTTTCATTATGACAGTTAAACAAACACAACTGACCCTTCGCCTGGAGGCTTGATTGACAGGTGATCTGACCAATCATAATGCCGAATCTGCCATTTTGTCCGACAAACAAACCAGACCGGAGAGTAAATTAATGTTGGTGGACTTGAACTTGAAAAATGGTGTGTATTGACGTCTTTCCGCATTTGAAACAAGGTACCTTCTGATGTTCATTCATGTTTATTTTGTGCTATAACTAGTAAAGAGTAAGAAACGACCGGTTCACGAGCCACTTGAACTGAGGTACAGCGATCTGTCACAACACATTAAAGAGTCACAAATTGGTATTTATTGTTTGCTTTCTTAAAAAAGAAAAACGAATTTTGAAAGCTGACATTTTGTTTCATACCAAAAGTAACCTGCTCTGTCTTGTCTGTCAGCATGTTGTTAGTGTCCTCTTTGCTCTGGAATGTATTTTTCACTGCATGAGAACACAATGGGCCTCATTTATCAATCTAACGTAGAAACGAGCGCAGATCTGTGCGCACAAATCAACTTACGACAGAGTTCACGTGTGATTTATGAAACATTCGTATGCCGCCAATCTCGTCGTACGAATGATCGCATGTTGATAAATGTGGCACCAGAAAACAATCGTCATTTGAATATCACGCCCCTAAAAACACCCAGGTTTAGAAGCCTCGCCCAAGAGTTTACGACACGGAGAAACGAAACCCGGCCAAAAAGAGAAAGTAATCTCGCTAAAGAGAAACTGATCTTACTACTGTCGTACGTTCGTTTCGTAAATGAGGCCCAATGTGTGGTGTGAAAGTGCAGTGACTTGAAGAAAGTAGTAACAGCAGCAACTAAGGGTCTTTGCGAAGTGTCAGTTGCCTCAATTAGCGTAAATGGTAACACTTGACAATAAGCTTAACCCAAGCTTGAACCCAACTTCTATGAATTTTGAAGCCTTTAAATACAATCAACAGAAGTAAAAAAACAAGCTATGAAGAAGCTATAAAAGAAACTACACAACGGTTGACTTCGATATCACCACCACTAAGCTTCTGATAACTCTTTTGGTCTGTAGAAATACATCTGAAAAAACGCGGTCGTCTTATAGTCAGAGTCTAGACTTTGACATGTCAATAATACACCCACAACAATAGGTGGCGCCAAAACCACATAAAACGAGTGTGCCATGAAATACGTAATGTAATGCGTGTTGTAAAGATCGCGAATAAAAACTAAAGAATAAGAAAAGCTTACAGCTGCATGAGTCATGACTGTCACGTTAGCCTGATGGGACCAAACTCTCTTTGTGATTTTAAAACGTAAGACAGTACCCAGATTTGAAGACTACAGTAAGATTTAACTTCTACTCTTAATAAGATTTTGGTAGGCTACTATTAGATGGATAGCCTAAATGTCCTAATTCAGATGGGCTACCTGTTTTTTTGTTCGTTTGTTTTTTAACGGTATATCAAAAAGTGTATATTTTTTTAATGTGATTGTTGGTACATTTTACCAGTTTTTACCATACTTTCAAAACAAAAATTAAAATAGGAAAAATATGCAAAGTTTTCCTCTTTGCGTTTGATCTCATGGAATAAAATGTAAAAATATATTTGGGGGGGTGTTCTGGACTCCTTTTTACTGGTTAAATTAAATTGTATTAATCAAAAAGCATGTCTAATTAATTAAAATCATGAAACCTCATAGGGCCCTATGAAAAGTTTTATTTTTTCCAACCTTATGTTTTATTGTTACCAAATTCTGATTTAGCCTTATTATTTTTTTGCTCAGAAATTCTGTGTTGTGTATTTACATTTTTAAGGCATAAAATATTAATTTAATCTATCTTTTAAGTAATGAAAATTAAACGAATTAAATTTTTGGGAAAATAAAGGTCATTTAATATTACAATTAAAACATTGAAGAAATATTGTATGATTATTCCTTAAAAATAAGGTTTTAATAATTTTCTCATTTTGTCTCTCATAGTTGAGGTATACCTATGATGAAAATTACAGGCCTCTCTCATCTTTTTAAGTGAGAGAACTTGCACAATTGGTGGCTGACTAAATACTTTTTTTCCCCACTGTATATGTATTTATGTCCTCATTTAGAGAGACGGCAGACGCTAAAATCACCGCAAGCTTCACGCGCGCTTCAGTACAAGTGGTAAACAAAACCGCATGTCTGCGCCATTCATTAACACAGAGACACGAAGAATTCATATTTAAATAGTCGTTTTGCGGCTTAATATTTACAAATACTAGTGGGAGTGTGCTCACTTGTGTGTGTGTGGGTGGAACTCCGCTGTGCGTGATACAGAGAGCGTGACCATAACTTAGAGACTGAAATCACATGCCGTCGTGTAAATAAGATAAATAACGTAAGGCTATTTAGTTTGTTTAATAAAAGAACAAGGTATAAACCTGTTCTATCCGCCCCCCTAATATAATGGCAGGGGAAACACTGCTATTAAAGCATTAACTATGTTAACAAATGTAATCATAAAGTGTTACTACATAAATAACAAAGATAGACTTTTAGGGAAATTTGTAACATTCACTGCAAGAAAAGAAAAAAAAAGTGAGCTCACCATCTTCCTCTTCGATAGATTAGCAGTATCCACAGCAATGACTGCATCCCGTGCACCAAGGTAGAGCATCCCAGACACACGGTCCAATAGGAAGGTGCTGAAGTTATTTACGCCACCAAAATCAGCGGAACCAAGCCTAGAAATGTCTGCTGAGAAAAAGAAAGAAGCATGGATTAGATCTCATTTATCGAAAGATTTATCCTAGCAATTTTCAATAAGTCACATATATAATAAAAATAAAAACAGACAACTTTCTTCATTGCAATCATGCTCACACAGACTTTTGAAGCTATTCATACTAAAATAATGATAGTTACTTCACCCAATACCAGGGGTTCTCAACTCTGGTCCTCGAGGTCCACTTTCCTGCAGAATTTATCTCCAACCTTGGTCAAACCACCTGCCAGTAACTTTCTCATAACAGTGAAGATCTTGATTAGCTTGTTCAGGAGTGTTTGATCAGGGTTGGCCCTATACCCTATCCCTCACACAAGCCTGACATCAAAATGACTCATCAAACTACAGCAAAATATGATTCATGAACCTTTCAAGTAGTGAAGACCACTTCAAATATTTTTACAAGTTGGTTTTACTATATTTGTGAGGATATTTTCTTTCAAGAATAGCCAAACATTTACATACACACATTCTGAATATCTGTTTAGCATTGGTGAGGATAAGTAATTCTGTTCAGATATGTATATTAGCATGTGGGTTGAGGCTGTGTATTTAAGAGATTAGAGAAATATATATAGAAACAGCGAGAGAAGAAGGACGGCAGAGAAGATTTGAGAAGAGGACGGATCACACTCATCTTGTAGTGTGATATGAGTGTCAGAGTATCACAGTAAGTGACACTAAGAAACAAAAAAGTCTGATCTGTACGAGTTGTTCTTGCCATGAAACCAACAGAAATGTTATGCAGTAAAATGAATGCTCATTTCTAGAGTAGTTCAGACTGTTAATATCCTGTGTCTCGTCTGTTCAGTGTCTGAACTCATGGGACGACATTAAACAGATTCTCCTACTCTAAATCTTTGAGTCAATCATGCAACATTCCCTCTTATTTTATTTGCACACATACTCTAAGTTCAGGCCTGCATAGAAATGTTTGGACAAAATTATATACCACACTAAAAACAATCCCTATTTATCAAGGCCTATTCAAACCAAGATGGCTTTTTGGTGCAAAAAAATTGGTGATAAACATTTTATTTGAAGGATGGCAATTAACACATCTGTTCACACCGACAAGAACTTTCGAATGCCATCTAAGGATTGTTAGACATTGCTGTGACAAGTAAATGGAAAAAATTGAAAATGTGTGTTTTTATTGCAACATTTTGAGTACAGAATACAAAATTAAAGGCAATTATGACAAATATCAGTCAGCGTAATATCATAGCAATATCTCAATATGCAAATATCATCACACTCTTTGTAATAGTGTACTGCTGTATTTCTGCTTTTCCATAATTACCACCAACTGCAAGAGAGTGAAATTGCATTTTCTTCCAGCCATCTGCCATTTCATTTACATTGGTCTGAAGAGACACATATCAGAGCAGTTGATTTTAACCATACTGGATTTTCATGTTGAACATTTATTTTGATGTGAACAGGCCTTTAATGGGTATGCCATGTCTAAAGGTGCATTCACGCCATATTGTAAGTACTGTAATTACGAAATACGAACTTTTAAAAAGCATTCACATCCTCCTAGAACTCGTAGTTACAACTTGTGTACTGGGACTTTTCTGAGAGCTACAACTTGTACTACCTGACCACCTCAGATTCATTGCGTGCTATGTTTAGGCATTGATAATACGATAGCTCCCAGGGTGTGAACAGCTCCACATGTTGTCATTTTGAAATTACGGTAATTACGACATGGCATGAATGCAGCACATATATGCGTCTGAAGAAAATGTGAGCAGTGATTTCCCATGCATAGTGACAATATGTCATAAAGCTAAGATGTTGTAGGTGGCTGCTAAGGCGTTGCTAAGGTGTTCTGAGTGGTTTTAGCATATTTCTATTTTATGTAGTTGTTAAGGCAGAGTACACTTTAATTTTATGTACAGTGCATGTTATGTAAAAGTAATCATATTGTACACCCATAGACAAATTTATCTAACCATGTATTCTTTGTATGCTTAGCTCACACATGGGCTTTGAATATTTTTGGGCTAATTAGTTTTTACACAATATGGCAACTCTACCCTGGCCTGATGTTTCACAATCCAAAAAAAGAGAGAGAGAGAGAAAGAAATGGATGAGAAAGACCAACAACAAACTACTGGAGATGGCAACAACATGCCGGCATTGACATGCATTTCTGTGAGGGGTTAGGAGATAACCGCAACTCTACTTTAAACAAGCGCAAAGCCAATTTTATCTGTCATAACTTCTGAAAAGGAATAGCACAGACTGGACAAGAATTAAAGTTCTAGTATGCATGTGTTGACCACCTGTGTTCATGTAGGTTATCAAATGAAGTGTACTTTGAAAAACATTTAGCTGTGTTCACATCAAAATGAAAGTATACTTTGGGATTTAGAGTGTTCTGGGTGGGTTTTTATGCTGTCATATGGTTGCTTAGGTGTCCTGAGTGTTTGCTTAAGCATTGTTAGGTGGTTGCTTGCATTATGCTTCTAACATTATATTCTTTTCAGCATCACACACACACACACACCCACACATATACACATACATGTCTGTATGTGGTTTACGGGGACTCTCCATAGGTGGGTGCTTTTATACTGTACAAGATGTATTTTCTATCACCTTGCCCTAAACCAACCCATCACAGAAAATGCTTTTCATTCTCTTTGCATTTTTAGATTTTTTGGGGGGGAAAAGAAAAAAAACCCGGAAAAAACAACAACACACAATTTAATGTGTATTGTGTCCTCATAAAGCATTCCATAGATGTAATGTTTTTTTTTTACTTTACAAACTGTACAAATGTATTCCCCTACTCTATCCCTACCCCTAAACCTACTCCTCATACAAAACTTTCTGCTATTTTATATTTTTTTAAAACTTCATTCTGTATGATTTATAAGTTGTTTTCCTCATGGGGACCAGAAATTTTCCCACAAGGTCAAAAATGACTGATATTACTATACTTGTGGGGACATTTGGTCCACATAATGCAGGGAATACCAGGTACACACATACACACACACACATATTTACAATTAACTTGCTAAGCGTGGATGAACAGTCTTTAATACAGCAAGATACTCACCTCCTTCTAAAGCTAATATCTGACAGCTGCTAAACCAAATGTGTCATGTTATAATACCTCACTAATACTCTGTAACACACAAGGATGCATAGTCTGGACCTAAGATAAACTGCACACTTTACCTTCAACAAACACATACAGCACAAGTAGCCATTTTTATATGAAATGCAACTGTAAAACCCTTTGTACAGCTAAAGATATTTGTAAGGCCATCTGCAAACACAAAATGCAAAAAAGCTCCCGTGTTATCCAACAATGTCAGAAGAATGCCTCAGCAATTTTCTTTGCAGTCACCAAACCTGCTTTTCAACATCAAAATCAGTTTTAGAGCTCAAGCTAACATACAGTTTACACTCCTTCTCCATCCAACTCTCTCTCAATCTGTGCATCATTATCTGCCAACAACAAACCCCACCCTCTTCCATCATTTCCAGTCCGGACCTAAGATAAACTGCACACTTTACCTTCAACAAACACATACAGCACAAGTAGCCATTTTTATATGAAATGCAACTGTAAAACCCTTTGTACAGCTAAAGATATTTATAAGGCCATCTGCAAACACAAAATGCAAAAAAGCTCCCGTGTTATCCAACAATGTCAGAAGAATGCCTCAGCAATTTTCTTTGCAGTCACCAAACCTGCTTTTCAACATCAAAATCAGTTTTAGAGCTCAAGCTAACATACAGTTTACACTCCTTCTCCATCCAACTCTCTCTCAATCTGTGCATCATTATCTGCCAACAACAAACCCCACCCTCTTCCATCATTTCTAGCTGTCATTCCCAATGAGTGACACAGAGGCAGTAGATGGAAACAGACAAAGACACTTGCTTTAGGCAAGGTCCTGCTAAATGTCCTCATGTCACTCTCCAATTCCTTTTTTCTCCAAGACCTTCCAGAAATGTTTCCCCCCACTCTGCTGTGCATACCGATGTGGTGTTGGTTCCTGGAGCTAGACCATCTGCCCCCGATCCCCCAAACCAAGCGCCAATCCCTTACAACTGTGTGTCTGACCACTCGTCTGTAAAGGGAGTATGTGTGTGTGTGTGTGTGAGCGAGAGAGAGACTGAGTGTGACTGAGACAGACAACGAAGACACATTTAGAGATGCTCAGCAGGAATTGATGCAAGAACAAATGTTCAAAATTCTCTTTCAGTCTTACACACACAAACACACACACACACACACACACACACACAGGCAAGTTGAAATGATAAAATACAGAGCAATGGATCTTGTCACTAAGGCTCCAGCGCCACACTGAACTGAGTGTGACTGAGACAGACAACGAAGACACATTTAGAGATGCTCAGCAGGAATTGATGCAAGAACAAATGTTCAAAATTCTCTTTCAGTCTTACACACACACACACACACACACACACACACAGGCAAGTTGAAATGATAAAATACAGAGCAATGGATCTTGTCACTAAGGCTCCAGCGCCACACTGTCATAGGCTGATACAGCAGCCAAAGCCAACCCTCCGTCATTAATCATTCATTCAGTCTCAGCACATTAATCATGAATGACGAACGAGAGAGGGGGTGAAAGGGGGAGATGAGGGCAGGAGTGAATTCGGTGTGCTGGTCTCTCCTCTTACCCCCTCTGTAAAATATTTTCTCTCCTTTACTACCTTCTCATGCCCAAACTCCAACAAATCGTATTGTTTTACATCATTCTCTTTCTCTGCCGTGTTGTATGGCCACACAGTGTGTTGAGTGGGCAGCATAAATGCTCTCTGATTGGCTCTGGCTGCTGAGGGGTTTTGGGAATTGCTGTTTTAGAAGGAGAGGGGTTCACTACTGCTGAATAATGTACATCTGAATCTGTCAATCACAGAGAGAAAGACTGCAATAATATTCCAAAACGTAGCTTACAGTGTTAATGTAAATAGAATTAGCTACTGACAGAAATAACACTATAATGGAATACTTGATCTTGATTGGGATGCTTTTGCATCAGGGTTTTGGCAGGGTTTCTTTTGTGAAAATGAGCTCCAATATGTCTGAAAAAAAAACAGTAGGTTTTCTAGCGCTAATCTATGTACATAATTATTTAACAATTCTAAAATTATTGTTTCAGACATCATTTATTTTAACAATTTTACAAAAATATTGTTTAAAGCATGACATTTCTAAACACACAAAAAATTGCAATTCTCACTTTGTTCTCAAATCTCAAAACTCTCTAAGGTCTAACCGCATAAGTTCAAATATTTAAAAGCACCCAATGCTCAAATGTGAACCTGAAATGTGCACATATAAATATATGATCAGAACTCCATGCAGCTCCTGTATTACTCTCCACTGGAAATGAATGACTTCTGGTCTGTGGTTTGTGTGAGGTAGTGAAAAGGAAGCTTTACACTGTCTGTTAATGAATGTTTCTCTATGTGTCAACAAGGAAAACCCCTGCATTGCTCATACACAGACTCTAATTATTCACCTGGTTTAATTTTCCAGTAGCCCTTCAACCTTGACTCATCCAAAATGGCCATTCCTACTGTGGTTTCCCCACTGGGAATTTTCTGAGGCTTATCTGCTGTGTCAGGAGTAACAGAGAGAATAAAACGCTGAAGCCATGATTTTTGATTTATTCCTCATGATCGCTTCATGGTTACTGTGAAGACTGCAGATGCAGCTGAGTGGCTGAATTGATAAAGCAAATTCAGAGAGTCAGGGAGAAGAAAAAAGATGGATAGCAAAGAAAAGAAAAGCTTCTTGCAAGACAAATGTAATAAATGTCACCTCATGCATTTCAAATACCATGACTTATTACAAAGGTGGCAACAGCACAGTGGCTGTAAATGATGTCATTGTGGGTCATGGCTTGCTATATAATTATGATTCATGAATGACATTGTTTGATTATCCTTTAAAATACTGAGATGGTGAAGAAAGTATAGTGCACTATACACATTAATCTAAAAGCACAGT
Source organism: Sinocyclocheilus grahami (assembly GCF_001515645.1). Lineage (NCBI taxonomy): Eukaryota > Metazoa > Chordata > Actinopteri > Cypriniformes > Cyprinidae > Sinocyclocheilus > Sinocyclocheilus grahami. The sequence goes on from NW_015505231.1 coordinate 1,624,990, forward strand.
CACAGTGTACATTTAAAATTGAACTAGATATTTAACACATGGCTTTGAAATAGAACAGATGCATATCAATCAAACAGACATAAGAAGCACAGTCCTTTCTCTTCTGGAAAAAAAGCAAACGTGTCAAGTTATCCCAGGTAATGGAGCATATAAAAACAGTTTTGCTTTGCATAGATGAGCTATAAGATTAGTATAATCTCACAAGTGTCATTACAAAAGGCTTTGTATTTGGTTACATCATTGATAACCATCAAGAAAAACATCTTACATTTCTTTAGACAACAATGATGCAACTGATACCTATGAGTCACAGGAAATACTTTGTAATAATTCACCCAAGTAACTGACAAACACATATCGTTATTATCCTGAGGTTAAAAGGGAGATTCATTCCTACAGCTCATGTTTAAAAGTAATTCTAGAGTTTTATTCCATTGCAGGGTACTCGGTTTATGTGAGTGTGTGTGCTTCTCATGCTTCTCTACTTATAGGACTTATAGGACACAGGTTATATGACAACAGTCTGGAAGTTTGCTAATTTAGCTCATTATCAGTGTCTATCACTTCATGTCAGATCACATTGCAGGTATTTTCCACCTTTCAACAACTAGAGAATGTAAATCAATTGTATAGTTCACTGTTACCATTTACAGACAATTCTGAATGCTGTTACAGCAGACACACTGAATTGTGTGTCTTTATTATATTTTTTTGATATACTGTTCACTTCAAAAGTTTGGGATTGGTAATATTTTTTAATGTTTTTGAAGCACGTTTCTTATGCTCACACGCTGCATTTTGTTTAAAAATACAGTAAAATTGGATTATCCCTCTAATTAATGTGTACTCAAGATACATTTGATCAGTCTATTTAACCCAAGACACTGGTTTTGCTAATGATATGCTATGCTAATTGAGCTAGACAAAAATACTCTTGAGAAAGATTTCCAAATGAGGTCTGACTTGACCACACACAAGCGTCTGTTTGACATAATCTGTAATGACAGATGGCCTGGAGGGGAGAGTGTAAAAACATCAGGGTTAACTTGACTCGACTGCAGACGGGCTAAGGATTTGGAGTGTTACTAAAGGTAAGCAGACAGGCTAAGGGTTTGGAGTGTGGTAAGCGTCTGTGAGTAACAATAAAATATAGCAGCTCCACTGAGTGAATTTCTCAGGCCCCAAATTATACAAATAGAGGAAGTAAACTGCAAACACTCTCCTCACTCCTGAGAGTCTGTGATTATTAGATGAACTCACTGAACTGTACAGAAAAAAAATATTTTAACAGAGCAAGGAGAACACCAACCTTGAGCATTCTTGCAGTTCCATCAAGGGCTAGACAATACAGTCAAAAATGTATCTGGATCTACAAATGTAAGTGTTTAGAGATGTGTAGTAAGTACAGATCTTACTTATGAAAGTGAGGATGGATAATAAAACTAATTTGATGTATGTTAATGTTAATGGCCAAATAAAACGTGCAGTCAAAATAATAGCATTGTTGTGCAATTTTAGGTCACACTTTATTTTAAGGTCCAATTCTCACTATTAACAAACCATTAACTATGACTTTTGCCTCAATATATTCCTAAATTGCTGTTTATTAAAGGGGTCATATGATGCGATTTAAATTTTTCCTTTTTCTTTGAAGTGTTACAAGCTCTTGGTGCATGAAGAAGATCTGTAAAGTTGCAAAGACTAAAGTCTCAAATCCAAAGAGATATTCTTTATAAAAGTTAAGAGTCAACCACGCTTACCTAAAATGGCTCGTTCTAACACGCCCCCACACGTCTACATCACAATGTGGGAAGATTTGCATAACGCCGCCCAAATGTTTACGCAAAGAAAGAAGGCGTAACTTTTATTCTCGCTGTAGTATTGTTGCTGCCGCCATGTCGTGAAGGCGCTGTGTGTTTCGGTGTGAAAGCGAAACTACTTTGTTTGGCCTTCCAAAATAGGATGATATCCACTTCATCATGCCTAGAGCTGATCCGTGCTGGTCGCTGAGGGAATACATCAACTTTGCGCTGTGAATAGCCGGATCGGATTTCACCATGTACGAAGCGGAGTCCAGCCCGGGGTCGTCACATGTGGTTGCCGCAAGCCTGCCGGACGCTCCTTCGTTGAATCCGCCAGCCGCGCCGTTCTCAAGCCCGCTCACTCTAGCCGCCGGCCTCCCCTCACTCTAGCCCTCCAGTCGCCGCTCACTCTAGCCCGCTGTGTGTTTTGTTGTGAAAGCAAACTACTTTGTTTGGTCTTCCAAAAGAGGACACAACTATAAATCAGTGGTTAACTTGTATTTACAACACTGTTCCAGAACAGTTATATTATATATTAATTTGTGTGCAACATATTTTATGGAGGACTGTTTCCTGATCCTGGAAGAGTAGACTACAATGCCGGCTGTTTTGACTCACAGAATGTAAGTACGTTTTCATTTAAAGGATTTGCCACTGATGATTCAAACGCGAGTTTTGAGCAGTGTAGAGTAGCGCTTGTTTGTCATTTCTCCGATCACAAATACAGACATGGTTTTATGTTTACACGGTGCGGTTCGATGCAATGCAATGCGTAAAAAGACAGTACAAGTCATTATAATCCATAATTATGTCCCCACTGGATGCAACAAATGCCTCGTTTATAATGGGTTTTAATGTTTTTGAATCGTCGCTCCGGCCGGACATGGCATCACAGTATGGTAAAGAGTGTAACATTTCTGTCACACGCTTGAGGTATTCGGCCAATCACAACGCACTGGATAGCTGGCCAATCAGAGCACACCTCGCTTTTCAGACCGATGAGCTTTGTAAAAATCGACGCGTTTCAGAAAGGTGGGGCATAGAGGAGAAACAATAATGTACAGTATGTGGAAAATAATGTGTTTTTTGAACTTTAAACCGCATAAACACATTTCATTACACCAAATACACAAAATAATGTTCTTTTTAGCAGCATCATATGACCCCTTTAATAGTTAGTAAGATAGTTGTTAAGTTTAGGTATAGGGTAGGATCAAGGATGTAGAATATGGTTATGCCATAATTAATGTGCTTTATAAGTACTAATAAACATCCAATATGTTAATAATAGCATGCTAATAAGCAACTAGTTAATAGTGAGAATTAGTCCCTATACTAAAGACAATTTTATATCGCCAAGGAAATCACTGGATACTGTGAATATCTGATATACAGTATCTCCAAGCCCCAGTTCCATTGTTTAAAAACTCTGTTTTGAAAACTTGGTTCAATTAAAGTTCATATTTTGAACAATAAGCATAACACTGATCTGTTATCAATGGAGGCCATAGCATCACAGTGTGTGCTGTTCGTACATTGATTATCTTATCATCTTTCACCCTTCCTTTCTCTAGTTCTCATCAGTCACTCTATACAGAGTGGTTCATGTCTCTGACAAACCTGCTCTTTTAACCCACCCACATACATACACGCACTCAGAACAACAGAACACAGCTGGCGGATAGACGTTCACCAGCTGCACATACAGTATGGCTGCTGGTTTGCTGCAAAGTTTAACAATAGAAGGTCACATTGTATTGTATTCTATTGTTATGTTAATTATAATTAGCATGTAGACTAACTCTAATAGCTGTATTTCATCAGGGGGAACTTTTTTGCCCACAAAAAAAAAATAAAAAAAATCCCCCCCCGCTAGCTCAAAAACAGACACATGCACACACAGATAAAATACCACAAACTATTTCCACTGTCTGCATGGCCTATCCGACCACACAGACATACATGTGCACACAGTTAACCTGGCTCATATCAGTTACACAGATTATACGCATACTCACAGATTCATGTACCATACAGATACATGACACATTGACTTAAGATACATTGACTTAAGAGAGACTTGTCCTTCGCTCTGTATGTGTGTGTGTGTGTGTTTGACATTAGCTAACTGCTTGTATTGTTACACCGAAGTGCATTGTGTGTGTGGAGATTGATGGCAGAGGTCAGTCACTGATCAACATCCTGTTCACAACAGAGCATGTGTGTGTGTGTGTGTGTGTGTGTGACAGCAGCAAAGAAAAGGAGGCACGACTCATGCGTGCATGTCACACTGGGTTTAAAAGGGTTGCATTGTCTTCTAGTGATACTTCCATTCTTCAAATGCTTCCGTTGGGCTAGTTATTTGTAACATTTCATTCATCGCTGTATTTTTATGTAGTTTGTTGTCAGTTAGCATGCACATTATTGCAAAGACAACGGAATAAACTGAGGAGAAATATTTTAAAAGCACAACAGTGATAGAACAGGAAGATCAAGTAATTATTACTTAATATCCTTCTATTTTATTTACATTATTAATCCCTGTTTAATGAGCATAAACTATAAATATAACTATAATTGTGTCCAACCTGTTTGTCCAACCAAAGGGAAATGGACTGTTTGGGATCATTATTTTTGCAATAGCATTTGGTGCCACTACTGTCAGAGAAATGAACGATTTCACTGTTAAAACCTCTGACTGTTTTGCCTACATTAATATTGCTGTCTCACAAACACTGTTTGCAATGCTGGGTATTGTCCATTGTAAACTGGCATGTTCTGATACATCTTCACAGAGATTGTTCTCAACAATTATTTGGTTTCATAATTCATGCACACAGAAACTTCACACTAATGTTCCAGTTTACTAGAATCCTTCATTTGCAAGTGCTGTGAACATCACACTTACACGCACAAACAACTCACAAATGCACATACAAAGAACTTGCTTGTTCCCTGTCCATAGCCTAAGGACTACTGCTAAATATTGCATGAATATTTGCTATAAAAATTTATTTGATTATGATTTGTACCCAAATTATGCAACATATTCTGAAATTTGAAATATATTACAGTATATTTATAATTTGGTTTGATTTGATGATTTTGTTAAGGTTCATAATTTATCAGTCAAAAATAGAAAAGATCCCAAATGTGACAATAGTTCCAATACTGACAAAAACACATGAAGTTTTGCATTCACAGTACATTCATTTTAAAGATGTGCCATAGATCAATGAAACCAAGGAAAATCCATAGGTCAAAATGGTATTTTGTATGTACTGGATTTGGTATGAAACACACTGGCTATTAATGTAATAACTGTTATTGGTTATTAAATTAACCTTTCAAAAATTCCACACATACAGTAGCCGCTAAACCTACTCTAATCTATGCTAAAGCTAAAATCGACTGTGCTTTCTTTGGCTTAGTGCTAGAGTCTACAAAAGCTCAGTGCTTTGGCTTTCAGTGAAGCTCTTTGAAAGTGTCTTCAACAGAGGCAGTTAGCAGCTCCTCCAGAGAGCTGAGATTACAAGACTTCAGACAGAAGCGAGACTAGAGCAGAACTGAGGAAAGCAGTCAGTAGACAGACAGACAGTCAACAAGACATACACAGTATTTTGATAAGTGGACGAGTGGCCACTCCTTCCTCAAACCCAATAAGTTAGGACCCCTTTATCAAGAACAAACCAGAAACATGTTCCTCTGAACTCATATTATAGTATGCACTATTTAGATTACCATTAATATTCTAAATAAAAACAGCTAGACTCTTTATTTATCAAATTTTTTGACTAATATTTGTCCTAATATCTTTATTTTAAAGTTGCTATTTATACATTTATCAATTGCAAATTTGAAACCACTTCAGATACCCCCGAAACCTGTTTTAGCACCTTGTGCAGTGCACATGTCCCTGGTCTGTTTAGAGAATATGATAAGAGCGTGGGGCCATCACTAATCGCACTTGCCCTACATTCATTCCTGCTCAAGAGGATTACAGAGAAGAGTGGGACCAAAGCTCAACTTGAAGCATTTTAACAGCAAAAACTAGCACAGTATTGATAATTCTTTAAGTACTGAGTTATCTTTTGCAGATTATCAGTTCATTTTTTTAGAGAATTGAAGCATCTGGACTGAATTAACCAAACATTTGTGCATCTTTTGCACAAAAACCTGCACCTTATTCATTAACTAACCACTTCAGCTGACATTTTTATTATGAGTGCACGTATATAAACTACCATCCTCTTGGTTGCACTCACTCAGAACCAGTGTTGGGCAGTAACGCAGTTACTTTTGACAGTAACTAATACTGTAACACATTACTTTTTAAATAAATTAACTCTGTTACCGTTACCATATGGTGCGTTGTCCGTTACTTTTTTAAATTAATTAATTTTGGCTGAAGTGTAGCCTACAGCCTAACCTGTTTACAGCAGCGACGCATTGTAGGATTGGTGGATGCCAACCACTGTAAACACGAAGACGCATGTTAACATGATAACATGTTTAAAAATTACTTTCTGTGTAAGTCAGTTTTGTGTTTGTATAGACCATAACGCATAAAAGGGCATTAATGGGAACATTAAAGAACGTTCTTTAAAAAGTAACTAAAAAGTTACTTTTAACAGTAATGCATTACTTTTTGGTGTAAGTAATCAACAAAGTAATTGAGTTACTTTTTGAATGAAGTAACTAGTAACTGTAACTAGTTACTATTTCTTAGTAACTAGCACAACACTGCTCAGAACTCAGATGTTGTATTAATAAGAATCAGTAAACCCTTACAAAAAAGTACTAAGGGAAAACAAGGGTAGTGATGGTATTAGATGCTAACATAATTAAATATGACTGACATATACCATATACCATGGTATTTTTATTTACAAAGTACTCCAAGTTAGTTCAAAGAATAGATACCATCTCAAAAAATATTAATCAAAATTAAAATATGACCTACTTCCATTCAGCTTTGGGTCAGTGAGCAAATTAAAAAATGAATTAAAAATATGTTATTTAAAGCAGCTAAGCTGATGCTTAAGCTTTTGACTGTGATATGACTAATGGACTTGTGGTACTATCACATTATTAATCTAATGGAAATTTCAAGAATTTGTGATGCATGAATCCTCATCAACGTTTTCATAATCTCCTCACCACTATGCAATTCTGGACACACATTCAACACATACAGGGCAAGCGCTGTGCTCCTCTGTGACCTGATTAGGACATTGGTATTAAAGCTGGATCCATAAGACAGTGTGTCATTAGGTCATCAGGTCATTTTTAAAGTGGGTCTTAGTACTTAAGAAGACTCTGCCATAGGCTTTTAATCCCACTAAACGCTGCACCAAACCCAATCTTCAGTCAGCCTTGAACACGTGTCTGCCCTTCTGTCTGTGTATCTATTTACCTGCCAATCTGTTTCCATTTATCTGTTAAATACAGATGGTAGAGTGAAACGACAGATGATTTACAAAGAGAAAAACGTGATATGATCACACCGCAGATGGAGTGATCCATGCATGTCAATCTACACAGTTTCCTCAAAGGGTTGAGTTCAGAGTTCAAATGGCTGTTGCCATGGATTCAGTTTTCCAAAGTTCTAATGCTTCTCCAATGATCAATGTAAACAGCTACTGCAGCAGTCACTAAATGTTTAGCGTCATGCTCATGTCATTTAGAATCACAATATGCATATGTCTACTTCAAACTAAAAGTACATACTGAACTGATGATGGTAAATACGTAGTCTTCCTTTCAATAGCAGTCAAAAGTTTGGCGACTCATTCTTTATTGCTACTAGTTTTGAAACGTTCATAAAAATAGTAAATGCATAATTCCTATATTTCCATTACTCCTTTATTACATTGGAATAATGGAAGTACATAAATTATGTAGTGACAGAAACAATCAAACTATCTCATATTTTAAATTCTTCAAAGACGTCACCCTTTGTCTAGATAACAGAGCTCATGTACAGTAGATCTCAGATCTCATGTACAGTATTTATGTAAAGTTCTTGTACAGTCTCTCTCAGATTATGTGTTTGTACTGTATAGTCAACCATTTATAGTATATAGTCAGATGGTTAACTGTGAATAGGTTTCTAAATATTTTTCTTATACTTCTATTGTTTTATGTTTATATTTATGTTTAATTAGTAAGTTGCACCGTGGTCCTGCGACACACTACATTTCGTTCCACTATTTGTCCACATATGTAGCAGAATGACAATAAAGCTCAACTCGACTTGAAGTAAAAAAACAAGTCACATTTATTTATATAGTGCTTTATACAACACAGATTGTTTCAAAGCAGCTTCACATTAATAAAGAGGAACATAACAGTGTCAAAATTCATCAGTTATTAAATAACTTCAATTTGTATGTTGGACAGGTTGCTTTTTCTTTGAACAACATATATTTTAGCACTATTTAACTTGTTTATGTTTAGTAACATTTTCAAGCATATGTCTTTAGATGAAGATGTCATGTTTTCTTATGAGAAACATAAATATATGTCAAGTGTGTGTAAAATGTTTAACTGTAGTGTATATGTCTAATACGTATAAAATACCAATACATCAGTATCTAGACATACTACAATATCATAAATTGCATCTTGATATGGCATACACCTTTGTTGTGATTAGAGTATGTGATTCGAATGCCTGATGTATAATATGTTATAATTTGAGCCGCACTGCATCTGGCATACTATGTAGTATGGATAGTACGCAAACTGAAATGCAGTAAAAAAAAAAAAAGCCTTTCTGCAAATTTCTGCCACAAGGCTGCATGGGACAGTCATAATATCACATGCATCTCACCCACAGAGCAGTGAACATTTAAAAAATTGGTTTCTGAGCCTCATCGTTTGAAATCACTATGGGCCATTTGTGGCGCATAATCTCTCATGAAAGTCTCAAAAGACAAGCTTTCATCCTGCAGCTCTCATAAGTCATCTTCTCCCCCCAGTGCCCTGAGCACTGGATATATTCGATTGAGGATTATCTGTGCGATTTACCTCATAAGAGCTGTATATGAAAAGCCAAAGGTGATAGAAAGCACGCTACCAAATGCAAATGCAAACATACAGTGAGGTCCAAACAGAAAATAGAAGATGCTACTATTATGCATTTGATATGATTCAGTTTTATAATTTACGAAACTAGAAATATATTATCTGTATAATATATTTATACATATTGTATTTTATATTAGCAATATTATTAGCAAAACTATTTGAGTGAAATGTTGAAAATTCAATGAACTCCACCAGTGTCAAATCTGATTAACATGATTTGAGTTGGTCCAAGGAGCATTATGGTAGCAATGACTAAACAGTTTGGGCACTAAAAATTACTAAACATTCAGTTTTTCCATTGACAACCACTAAACATTTATTTTCAGACACAGTGCACCTAGATGAGTGAAGAGTAATCACGTGAACAGAAATGCAAGATGTTTCTCTCAACTTTGTTTCATCAATTTCATTGAAGGATTGAACACAGGAAAAACAAAGCGCCTGTGGGTTTTCTAATCATTTCCTCCATTAGAGTTAAATATTAGCCTGCATGTGTTCTGCCCGCCATCTTGAAATCAATGATGAGAGTATTGCACGCACACAGATAGCAGATGGTTTAGTGATGATGACATGATGTTTTAAGATCAGAATCCAAACTCTCTTCTCTCTTACCCAAAATCCTCTGCTCTGTCTGAGTGTCTTTCTCTCTCTCTGCCTCCCTCTGCTTTCACTCTTTGGACGACATACTGAAAGCCACTTGGCTAAAACTGAATTCTCATTTCCGGATACTTGTGCTCTACTTGGCACAAGTGTGGTATTATATAAAACTCTTTCTCTTTTTCATCATCCTCCTCTTCCCTGCTCCATCCTTGTCTAATCATTTACCCATTAATCAATGATCAGATGACCTCTGTTGTTTCTTTATTGAATTAGACAGATGTTGTGTAGGTTTGCTAACTTCACTAAATTGACATCTAGGCTCATGGGACCATGGCCCACAAATACCAAAATCTCATAAATACAAGAGCAAGAGAGAAGTGTAAAATGGTAAGACTGATGTGAGACAAGAGAACTCAAAGGAAAAGAGAAGATATTTTCGATGTGGCGTATCCATCCCCAGAGTGCAACACTGGATTAAACTAATGAAACACTCTTGATAATCACCTCTCCAAAAACTACAGAATAAACTCACTGGGCCTGTTAATAAGAATGGTTCCTGTTAATCTCTCCTTTCCTTCCTTTCCTATCATTGCTCTTTCTAATATATAATGTATCAATTATTAATGAGCATTGCTTTTAGCCAGTGGATGCCAGTTATTGTTTTCTCATTTGTCTTTTGTCTTTTGTCTCTCTCTCTATCTCTCTCTCTCACACACACAAACACACACACACACACACACACACACAGACACACAAACACAATGTTAAAGAGAGAAAAAGTAAATTGTTATTAGTTCAATTACTCAATATGCACTTTTATCTTGTCATCAAATTTCATTCACCACAACAATTTTCATACCAACACCTCATTGTAATGTACAACATCTCATTTGTTTCTTCTACTGCATCAAGATTAAATGGAGAACAAACAGACTTTCGCTTAAGTCTCCTGCTTCTACTGAAAAAAAGTGAATATCACATATTATTCTTGAGTTTCAGAAGAGATCTCAACAATGTCTTTAACTGTGCTCAGATTTGCCAAGATCAAAGTCTGTGATCAAAAGTGACTTCAATATGATCTCACTGTTGCTTATTAATCTCTTAATAAATTCTCTCAAAATCATATCTGATTTACTCTTCATATTAATTTTAAATATCTTAATTTTTACACTTTAGCATTTGTCTATTTTTATTTCTCATAAGAAATGTTAGGACTGTTCACACCAAGGACGATAATTCTAACTATAACTACTAAAACCTTTTAAAAATAATTCTAATTCTATGAGAACAGTGACGTGCAGGTGTGGAGTTATCTTTAATAGACAACAGGGGAATACACAATGGAAACAATGAACGAAAAGCACAAGAGGAATATACACAGGGAGATGGTAATCTCAGAGAGTCTGAATCTAAACAGCAACAGGTACACAAATGAACACTAAACATTACTGAGACCAGACAATGACTGTATGGGTGAGTGGGGTTTATGTGCCGTCCATGATTCGTCTGTGGAACGTAAGCATAGTGATAACAGTGATGATGAAGACGGGTGCTAATATAATTACTGTTATAGTTATGTCCCAGGTGTGAATGGGAATAAACACTGAAGAAAAAGCTGATAAATGAAGCAACCGTAATCTATGTTAGTTTTTAAAAAGCAACCTCTGAGTAACTGTGGTTCCCTTTCGAGGGAACTTCAAACTGCATCCTCTAGGGGGCGCTATGGGGAACGCCTTTCAGCGTGACCGGTGTCTGATGCATATATTTAAAAACGACAATAACATTGGCCGGCGCCAGCCTATGACGGCATTACCCTGCGCGATCACAGTACAAAAGGGCGCCGGGATAACACGTCATCCTCTTCTTCGTCTTCACTGACCGTTTGTTTATGTTACCGTTAAGCTAAACATGATTAGGAGTGCATGTTCTCTCGCCAGAGGCTTTGCTCTGATACCCGCAGTTTCACACGGCTCGCGAGTGTGTGGTGAAGAGCAAGCGCGTTCAGCTCTCGAGGGAGTTGGATGCGCTCTGTATTCATTGCTTATTTCTTGTGAGGGATAAGCATGAATTGAACGCACTTGTCTCACGAGGAGGCAGCTTGTGCTCATCGTGATGCATTCGTAGGACTGCTGAGGGGGAAGTGAGTACTTCACCATTTGCCCGAGTTTGTAGGTAGCATTGCATGAGTGCGTTCACCTCTCGCGGGAATGGCGACTCATTTGCGGCAGTGGCTTTCCTTCTTGCTTGATTTCCGAGGTAATCTGCGGTTGGGCGGAGTGTGTTTAGCTCCCGCGGGAGCTGAATGCATGCTGCGCGTTGCGGTCGCGGTGAGAACATGGAAAGAACCTGACGGGATATTTCTCCCTATTAGTAATTTCCTTTTGTTTATATAAGAAGTGTTGACCGATTACAGTGATGGTTTCACTCATCGGTTCTGGTTCTGGTGATAGCCCTCATCTTCGGCTTGGACACGCAGCCTGGGCTTCTGTGGAAGCCTGCCAGCATCAGGTCCCCAGCATAACGCTGCAACCTCAGGACTTGCGGTTCCTTCTCGTTGGGGCTAGTACTCTTCTGAGTACATGCTTCGCGATATGCTCCATCCAGCTAGACTTGGCATCAAGTGTTCGGCCCTCTGTAGGGCCGCCTTGACAAAAGGTCCTTATGCTGAGTAGGTTTGGCCTCCTCTCGTTTAGAGAGTTGTTCTGTTGAGGCCTCTGCTCACCTGAGCTCCATCTAGATGGTGACATCAAGTGTATGGCCCTTTTTGAGGCCGCCTTGATAAACTGTCATATGGTTGAGTTGGTTTGGCCTCCTCTTCTTAGAGTGTCATTCTGCTGAGGCCTCCACTCACCTGAGCTCCAGCTAGACTTAGGATCAAGTGTTTGGCCCTCTGTTGGACCGCCTTGACAAAAGGTCCTTATGCTGAGTAGGTTTGGCCTCCTTTCACTTAGAGAGTCGTTCTGCAGAGGCCTCCGCTCACCTGAGCTCTGGTTAGACAGTGTAATCAATTGTTCGGCCCTCTGTGAGGCAACCTTGATAAACAGTTCCTCTGTTGAGTAGGTCTGGCCTCCTCTCATTTAGACAGTTTATCTGTTGAGGCCTCCGATCACCAGAGCTCTAGTTAGACGGTGTAATCAGGTGTTCAGCCTTCTGTAGGCCGCCTTGATAGTTAGTCTCACTTAGACCACTCACTGGAGCACCAACTAGATGGTGACATCAAGTGTGAGGCCATTTTTGAGGCCGCCCTGATAAGTCGGTCATATGGTTGAGCTGGTTTGGCCTCCTCTCGCTTAGTCGTTCTGCTGAGGCCTCCGCTCACCTGAGCTCCATCTAGATGGTGACATCAAGTGTACGGCCCTTTTTTAGGCCGCCTTGATAGTCGTTTTTTTGGTGAACTGGTTTGGCCTCCTCTCGCTTAGTCGTTCTGCTGAGGCCTCCGCTCACCTGAGCTCCATCTAGATGGTGACATCAAGTGTACGGCCCTTTTTGAGGCCGCCGTGATAAACTGTCATATGGTTGAGTTGGTCTAGCCTCCTCTTCTGAGATAGTCATTCTGCTGAGGCCTCCGCTCACCTGAGCTCCAACTAGACTTGGAATCAAGTGTTCGGCCCTCGGTAGGGCTGCCTTGACAAAAGGTCCTTATGCTGAGTAGATTTGGCCTCCTCTCATTTAGAGAGTCGTTCTGCAGAGGCCTCCGCTCACCTGAGCTCTGGTTAGACAGTGTAATCAAGTGTTCGGCCCTCTGTGGGGCTGCCCTGATAAACAGTCTTTATGTTGAGTAGGTTTGGCCTCCTCTCATTTAGAGAGTTAGACCCAATCCCAATTCTACCCCTTAGCCCTTCCCCTTTCCCCTACCCCTCCGTTTCGGGCATTCACGTGAAGGGGTAGTGGTGTCTCGATTCTCTTTTGGTTGGAGGGGTAGGGGGAAGGGGAAGGGCAAGATAGCCCTTCAAACGAAGATTTTTCGCAAACGAAGGGGTATGAATTATCTCAGCGTAAACCGGCTTCAGCGGCAACATGGCTGCCCTAGCGAACAAATTTAAAAGTGACGTGAGGCGAAGTATGGTGACCCATACTCGGAATTAGTGCTCTGCATTTAACCCATCCTTAGTGCACACACACAGCAGTGAACACACAACCGGAGCAGTTTATGCTGCAGCGCCCGGGGAGCACTTGGGGGTTCGGTGCCTTGCTCAAGGGCACCTCAGTCGTGGTATTGAAGGTGGAAGAGAGCGCTGTACATTCACTCCCCCCACCTACAATCCCTGCCAGTATTAGACTCGAACCCACAATCTTTGGGTTACAAGTCCGACTCTCTAACCATTAGGCCACGACTTCCCCACCAGCATTGGCATTTTTGGCATTAATAAATATTTTAATGAAAAGTAATAATTTGCTTTATGTTACTTTCAATCGTGAGCTCATATTTACGGTCATGTTACTCAAAGAAATGTTTGCAAAAAATCGTTTGCTAACGTCATATCATTACAGACTGCACGATAGTGCCACAACATATTTTCATGTCTGATCAGGGCGATAACCACCATAGATAGACATTGAGGGGGGCTAGTCCCCCCAATAATTGTAAATCGCTAAACCCTTTTCTCAAATATTGCCAATTGGAGCGAGAGAGAGAGAGAGAGAGAGAGAGAGAGAGAGA
>NW_015505231.1:1643607-1645369 GCF_001515645.1 Sinocyclocheilus grahami
GCCTTGACAAAAGGTCCTTATGCTGAGTAGATTTGGCCTCCTCTCATTTAGAGAGTCGTTCTGCAGAGGCCTCCGCTCACCTGAGCTCTGGTTAGACAGTGTAATCAATTGTTCGGCCCTCTGTGAGGCAACCTTGATAAACAGTTCCTCTGTTGAGTAGGTCTGGCCTCCTCTCATTTAGACAGTTTATCTGTTGAGGCCTCCGATCACCAGAGCTCTAGTTAGACGGTGTAATCAGGTGTTCAGCCTTCTGTAGGCCGCCTTGATAGTTAGTCTCACTTAGACCACTCACTGGAGCACCAACTAGATGGTGACATCAAGTGTGAGGCCATTTTTGAGGCCGCCCTGATAAGTCGGTCATATGGTTGAGCTGGTTTGGCCTCCTCTCGCTTAGTCGTTCTGCTGAGGCCTCCGCTCACCTGAGCTCCATCTAGATGGTGACATCAAGTGTGAGGCCATTTTTGAGGCCGCCCTGATAAGTCGGTCATATGGTTGAGCTGGTTTGGCCTCCTCTCGCTTAGTCGTTCTGCTGAGGCCTCCGCTCACCTGAGCTCCATCTAGATGGTGACATCAAGTGTACGGCCCTTTTTGAGGCCGCCGTGATAAACTGTCATATGGTTGAGTTGGTCTAGCCTCCTCTTCTGAGATAGTCATTCTGCTGAGGCCTCCGCTCACCTGAGCTCCAACTAGACTTGGAATCAAGTGTTCGGCCCTCGGTAGGGCTGCCTTGACAAAAGGTCCTTATGCTGAGTAGATTTGGCCTCCTCTCATTTAGAGAGTCGTTCTGCAGAGGCCTCCGCTCACCTGAGCTCTGGTTAGACAGTGTAATCAAGTGTTCGGCCCTCTGTGGGGCTGCCCTGATAAACAGTCTTTATGTTGAGTAGGTTTGGCCTCCTCTCATTTAGAGAGTTAGACCCAATCCCAATTCTACCCCTTAGCCCTTCCCCTTTCCCCTCCCCCTCCGTTTCGGGCATTCACGTGAAGGGGTAGTGGTGTCTCGATTCTCTTTTGGTTGGAGGGGTAGGGGGAAGGGGAAGGGCAAGATAGCCCTTCAAACGAAGATTTTTCGCAAACGAAGGGGTATGAATTATCTCAGCGTAAACCGGCTTCAGCGGCAACATGGCTGCCCTAGCGAACAAATTTAAAAGTGACGTGAGGCGAAGTATGGTGACCCATACTCGGAATTAGTGCTCTGCATTTAACCCATCCTTAGTGCACACACACAGCAGTGAACACACAACCGGAGCAGTTTATGCTGCAGCGCCCGGGGAGCACTTGGGGGTTCGGTGCCTTGCTCAAGGGCACCTCAGTCGTGGTATTGAAGGTGGAAGAGAGCGCTGTACATTCACTCCCCCCACCTACAATCCCTGCCAGTATTAGACTCGAACCCACAATCTTTGGGTTACAAGTCCGACTCTCTAACCATTAGGCCACGACTTCCCCACCAGCATTGGCATTTTTGGCATTAATAAATATTTTAATGAAAAGTAATAATTTGCTTTATGTTACTTTCAATCGTGAGCTCATATTTACGGTCATGTTACTCAAAGAAATGTTTGCAAAAAATCGTTTGCTAACGTCATATCATTACAGACTGCACGATAGTGCCACAACATATTTTCATGTCTGATCAGGGCGATAACCACCATAGATAGACATTGAGGGGGGCTAGTCCCCCCAATAATTGTAAATCGCTAAACCCTTTTCTCAAATATTGCCAATTGGAGCGAGAGAGAGAGAGAGAGAGAGAGAGAGAGAGAGA
>NW_015505231.1:1645535-1649470 GCF_001515645.1 Sinocyclocheilus grahami
CTCCCCCTTAGCCCTTCCCCTTCCCCCTACCCCTCCGTTTCGGGCATTCACGTGAAGGGGTAGTGGTGTCTCGATTCTCTTTTGGTTGGAGGGGTAGGGGGAAGGGGAAGGGCAAGATAGCCCTTCAAACGAAGATTTTTCGCAAACGAAGGGGTATGAATTATCTCAGCGTAAACCGGCTTCAGCGGCAACATGGCTGCCCTAGCGAACAAATTTAAAAGTGACGTGAGGCGAAGTATGGTGACCCATACTCGGAATTAGTGCTCTGCATTTAACCCATCCTTAGTGCACACACACAGCAGTGAACACACAACCGGAGCAGTTTATGCTGCAGCGCCCGGGGAGCACTTGGGGGTTCGGTGCCTTGCTCAAGGGCACCTCAGTCGTGGTATTGAAGGTGGAAGAGAGCGCTGTACATTCACTCCCCCCACCTACAATCCCTGCCAGTATTAGACTCGAACCCACAATCTTTGGGTTACAAGTCCGACTCTCTAACCATTAGGCCACGACTTCCCCACCAGCATTGGCATTTTTGGCATTAATAAATATTTTAATGAAAAGTAATAATTTGCTTTATGTTACTTTCAATCGTGAGCTCATATTTACGGTCATGTTACTCAAAGAAATGTTTGCAAAAAATCGTTTGCTAACGTCATATCATTACAGACTGCACGATAGTGCCACAACATATTTTCATGTCTGATCAGGGCGATAACCACCATAGATAGACATTGAGGGGGGCTAGTCCCCCCAATAATTGTAAATCGCTAAACCCTTTTCTCAAATATTGCCAATTGGAGCGAGAGAGAGAGAGAGAGAGAGAGAGAGAGAGAGAGATGAAAGTTGCGTGTCTGTGCGTTTCTCTTTTTAGAGTGAGTTTACTTAAAAAACAGCGATTTTTTTGTTGCTGGAAAATATAATGTAGCGATTCAGTATTTAAACTCTTATTAATAAAAGTCGTGGGGCTTTTAAAATAGAATTGGGATTGGGCCTTAATCTGCTGAGGCCTCCGTTCACCAGAGCTCCAGTTAGACAGTGTAATCAAGTGTTCGGCCTTCTGTAGGCTGCCTTGATAGTTAGTCTCGCTTAGACCATTCGGGTCTGGTTATACGGGACCGACGCTCTCTATCGGGATAGAGAACATGAGACCATGTCCAGCTGCACCTCAGAGGGTTGTCTTTGAGCCTGCCGCTCCCGATTGAAAGTCTGAGGACTTCTGGGCATCTGTGAGCAGATGCCCAGAATCTAAATCCATGCTATGGTAAGTGCACACGCTAAGCTTCTGTGCTCTTTTTAAAATCCACGTTGTGGTAAATGTGCACGCTAAGCACTCTGCGCACTTTCTAATATCTCGTATGGTAAAGGTTACGCGCTGTCAGCCTCATTCCCTTACTCTGAGTTGGCTTAGGCCCCGGTTCTCGCCTTGGGCTCCACTCAACTAATGTATCTCTGTTGATACATTTCTGAGCAGGGTGTTGCTACCTAAGATCGGTCGAGTCAGTTCCTTGAGCAGGTTTATTCAGAACTGGTGGTAGCAGAACTGGTGGGTGACAGGCCAGGGTCTGGTGGGGTGTTTTTAGACACCTGGCCGTATCCCCTTAAAGGAATATTTTTCTTCTGATTCCAAGCCTTGAGCTCTGCCCTAGGCTTGGGCCTCCTAGCTCAGCCCTTAACAGTAGGTTATTTTAGGGTATGCAGCTCAGGCCCTTGGCTGAAGGGGATAATGTCACTGACAGCCGTCAAGACGTCCTTTGGGGCAACTTCCATGGCTATGGTAGAGTTGGTACTTAGTGCTCGCCGTGGTTTTCTGGCATGCACTCACCTCAGCATGGTGGCGTGGGTATACTGTTCCCCATAGTGCCCCCTAGAGGATGCAGTTTGAAGTTCCCTCGAAAGGGAACATCTCAGGTTACGTATGTAACCATGGTTCCCTGAGAAGGGAATGAGACCTCTAGTTTCCTTGCCATGCTGCGGACGCAAGCTTCAGACAAAGAAGTGGATGACGTGTTATCCCGGCGCCCTTTTATACTGTGATCGCGCAGGGTAATGCCGTCATAGGCTGTCGCCGGCCAATGTTATTGTTGTTTTTAGATATATGCTTCAGACACCAGTCACGCTGAAAGGCTTCCCCATAGTGCCCCCTAGAGGACGCAGTGTCTCGTTCCCTTCTCAGGGAACCATGGTTACATACGTAACCTGAGACGTCTGACATCCAAAGAACTACGACCTGAAATTGTGAGCAGCTCTGGAAATTCTGTTGTAAATGCCATGAGTACAAATGGAGATTACTTCCAAACATTAATATGGTGAAGACCGGAGACTCAACACACACAGGAGAGCTACTGATGATCATTAGCGTATCTAAAGGCAATTCTTGGATGACTGTGTTTTCAGTAATATCACAGTGATTTATGAGGCTGTTACAGAAGGAATTTTTCCACATTGATGAAGAAATCCAAATTTTCCACCTGTGGCAAGTTAAAATAAGCAGGCAGATGTCTGGAGACCTTGAAATGGGACATAATAATGCCATGCTTCACTGATAACCCAGAAGAATGAGCCAGACAGACATAACAGACACACACAAAGGTTTGTTTTTGTGAAAAGTGGGGACATCTCATAGGCGTAATGGTTTTTATACTGTACAGACCATATATTATATTGCCCTACACCAAACCTACCCCTAAACCTACCCCTTACAGGAAACTTTGTGCTATTTCAGATTTTCAATACACTCCATTCTGTGTGATTTATAAGCGTTTTGAAAAGTGGGGACATGGGGTAATGTCCTGAAAAGTCACCTTCTCCTTGTAATATCTATGTCATACCTTTGTCATTATACAAATTGATGTCCTCATTTGTCACAAAAACGTGCACACACATACACAGACACACACACACACACACACACACACACACACCAACTTACTCCATGTTTTTCTCCATTAAAAACAAAAAAACTGCCTTACACATACACCAATACACCAAAGTTTGGTGTCAGTAAGATTTCTTTTTAATGTTTTTAAAATAAGTCTCTTATGTTCGCCATGGCTGCATTTATTTGAAATTTGTATTTATATCAAAAATACAGTAAAGACAGTAATATTGTGAAATATTACAATTTAAAATAATTGCTTTCCATTTTAATAGATTTTAAAATGTAATTTATTCCTGTGTTGGCAAAGCTGAATTTTCAGCAGCCATTACTCCAGACTGTATTGTGCATCAGTCTTCAGAAATCATTCTAATATGCTGATTTGGTGCTCTGAAAACATTTCTTGTTATTATCAATGTTTAAAACAGTTTTTTTTGTTTGTTTCAGTATTCTTTGATGAAAGGAAAGAAGAACTGTATTAATCTGAAATAGAAATCTTTTGTAACATACATGTTTTTACGGTTACTTCTGATCAATTTAATGAATTATTATTATTATTTTTTAAATGATCTAACTCACCATGACCAGTAGTGCACATATATAAATCTCTAACATTAACCACTGTTCAGACTGCTAAACACACTCCACACACACAGGCAGACACAAGACCAGTGTCGGCACCACTGGGGGGCCTGAGGGGGCCCGGCCACCTCGGTCACTGTGCCCCCTCACTTCTGGTGCCGTCTCCGTAGTGGGCACCCTGATTTTAGTCGGTGAGGCAAGGTACTGCCCTGGGAAGGTCTCCCAGGCTGTTAAATACACAGATTAAAAGCTAAAGGATTTCATTTCGGTTTGTTCTTAGCAAAAATGAATGGTGCTGCATTTAAGAATGGTGCTGCATTTAGAAATAATTCTTATTAACTTTGCTATTATTCTTGAATTTTCAAACTACTAACACTTTGCACTTTGCAGTTTCAAATTATGCCTTTACTGTATGACCAAAAATGACGGAGTAGTCTACTTTATGTTTCAGCTGTTTGATCGCGCCGGCGCCTCACGC
>NW_015505231.1:1649701-1664544 GCF_001515645.1 Sinocyclocheilus grahami
CCTACCCCTAAACCTACCCCTTACAGGAAACTTTGTGCTATTTCAGATTTTCAATACACTCCATTCTGTGTGATTTATAAGCGTTTTGAAAAGTGGGGACATGGGGTAATGTCCTGAAAAGTCACCTTCTCCTTGTAATATCTATGTCATACCTTTGTCATTATACAAATTGATGTCCTCATTTGTCACAAAAACGTGCACACACATACACAGACACACACACACACACACACACACACACACACCAACTTACTCCATGTTTTTCTCCATTAAAAACAAAAAAACTGCCTTACACATACACCACTGTTCAAAAGTTTGGTGTCAGTAAGATTTCTTTTTAATGTTTTTAAAATAAGTCTCTTATGTTCGCCATGGCTGCATTTATTTGAAATTTGTATTTATATCAAAAATACAGTAAAGACAGTAATATTGTGAAATATTACAATTTAAAATAATTGCTTTCCATTTTAATAGATTTTAAAATGTAATTTATTCCTGTGTTGGCAAAGCTGAATTTTCAGCAGCCATTACTCCAGACTGTATTGTGCATCAGTCTTCAGAAATCATTCTAATATGCTGATTTGGTGCTCTGAAAACATTTCTTGTTATTATCAATGTTTAAAACAGTTTTTTTTGTTTGTTTCAGTATTCTTTGATGAAAGGAAAGAAGAACTGTATTAATCTGAAATAGAAATCTTTTGTAACATACATGTTTTTACGGTTACTTCTGATCAATTTAATGAATTATTATTATTATTTTTTAAATGATCTAACTCACCATGACCAGTAGTGCACATATATAAATCTCTAACATTAACCACTGTTCAGACTGCTAAACACACTCCACACACACAGGCAGACACAAGACCAGTGTCGGCACCACTGGGGGGCCTGAGGGGGCCCGGCCACCTCGGTCACTGTGCCCCCTCACTTCTGGTGCCGTCTCCGTAGTGGGCACCCTGATTTTAGTCGGTGAGGCAAGGTACTGCCCTGGGAAGGTCTCCCAGGCTGTTAAATACACAGATTAAAAGCTAAAGGATTTCATTTCGGTTTGTTCTTAGCAAAAATGAATGGTGCTGCATTTAAGAATGGTGCTGCATTTAGAAATAATTCTTATTAACTTTGCTATTATTCTTGAATTTTCAAACTACTAACACTTTGCACTTTGCAGTTTCAAATTATGCCTTTACTGTATGACCAAAAATGACGGAGTAGTCTACTTTATGTTTCAGCTGTTTGATCGCGCCGGCGCCTCACGCACACTAAGCTACTGCATTCATTGGAAACAGTGCAGCCGTTCACCGTGCCATTCGGCGTGAGACCTGGTCCACTGTGGCATATTTTTGCTCATTATGATATTTTTCCGTCGATACTGGAACGCGCGTGAACTACAAAGACTATTTTACCTAATAAGGCTAATAGTTTAGCTTCAGCTACATCGCGAATATGGACACATTTGGATTTGTGCCTAAGAGAGGTAAGCCCAACTTTACCTTACGTTTCTTTATAAATTAATTTGTTTTGGCATGTTTATTGCTAAGCATATATTATTATGTACTGCAATTATATTTATCCATTATATATTTTTAAATTCTTATTCTGTTCTGATATGGTTAAATTGAAAGGATTTGTTGTAAAGTGAGGGCAACTAAAATATCCTATAGTGTTCATAATGTTGGTACATTATAACATTATTAGGCCTGCCGTTATTATTTCTGAAAATGCAACTTATACTAGACAAAAAAAAATTTGTTTTATTGTGTTTTTAAAAGCATGCAGCAAATTCAAATATGCGATTAATCTGTTAAAATTTGTTACTGTGGGTTAACAAATTTACATTAGTAGGCTATTCTTATGCTTGGCTTCACAGATAGCAACAGAGTCTGGGCAAATCTGGTTTACATTCACTTCTGGCTTTTTTCAGTCTTGATTGCAAATGTTTTTTGTTTTTTTTATGTACGATGGATAATTAAAACAAAAATCAGGCGAGTGTATTTATAACATCAATTACTAGGCCTACATTCTTTTTTTCAGAAATGGAAGTAACTTAAAATGTTATTGTGTGTTTGTAATTTTAATATTTTTATCTATAGGCCTATACAGCAAAACTACAGAGCTTCCAGTAAGTTATTTTACGGAGCTGTAAACACGGGAATCTCCGACCGCATGCAATCTTTGATGAACACCCAATTCATATATCAAACTAGGCTATATGTTATTAAATTGTACAAAGGCTATATATCAGATTATTTTATTCACAAGTTTAATGTTTGTGTTTATCCCGTTTTTTTCCCCCGTTGCATCTGAAAATTACTTTCAAAAAAAAATTTTCAAAGCAGTTATGATTCAAATAAAATATTTAAGGCACATCTGTGACCCATTCTGGTCCACCTTTGTGTGTGGTATAAAACATATTTAAAGCACATGCCATGTCCTCCACAAATTCTGGGTTCAGGATGGCCACAAAGCAGCTAGTCAGAGTCACTCAGACAGACAACGACAGGCCTGATGGACAAAACTAGTGCACATGTCTGAATCTATTTGTAGTAACCATTTTAAAACAAGAGTCAAGTGTTGATGTGTTTGACGGGAAGAGAAAGACTCTTCAAGAGCACTTAGATGCAATTTTGCCTTGAGACACAATGAGAGACGCATTTCTGTAGGCTGCAGATTCATCAATACACACTCCCTTTCGTTCTCTCTCTTACACACACACACACACACACACACACACACACACATCACTTCCCAAAAGCTAGCAAAGTTACTCATTGTTCTTCATTTCGTAAAAAATGACAGAGGGGAACAGAGCCCCTCTGTCCATTATAGTGTGTGTGTGTGTTTGAACCATGGGAAGAGAAACAGCCTGTCCATTAAGTACAATTTTCCAGGGATTTCACGGATCTTCTGTTCAAAGAGATCGTATGAAGCTACATATCAACCAGCGCAAACTGATAGACATATACGTGCATGTGTGTTCAACAAAGCACATTTTAATTCGTCCCACATCATAAAACACCAACCAGCTATACTAACCTCATATAAGGGATGCTGTGTCCTCATTCACCCCCACATCCACACACATTAATTTGAACGCAGACCAGAAAAGCAGCCTGTTTCACATTGAAGCCTCGGGCCAAGGAGGGTTTAATCTACTGCATCTGCTATATTTGTCTTCACTTAAAAATGTGGGGTGAAGTCTATGTTTAAGACTGTGTTTGTGCCTCTTTAAAGCTACTGTATGCAATCTCTGTACTGCTAGCGGCAACAAATAGAACTGCAAAAACAGATTTTCACATTTTCTGAAAGTAAGTGGAGTTTGCCCATGTAAAATGTGTTGTCACATTGCTAGGGCGTTCTGGATGGTTGCTAGGGCATTTCTGAGATGTTCTGGGTGGTTGATAGTTGGAAATATATAAATAAGCACCTGCTCTCATGTCTATATTTTAAAATATATATAGATATATAGATAAAACATATATTACAAAAAAGTCTCTCGGATCTTTTTTCATCCATTTTATATAAAATGAACATACACAAACTTTGTTACCATCCATTCTTCAAATTGCTCATCTTATGTAGGCCATGGGGATGCTGGAGCCTATTCCAGGCTCTCGGGCTTTAGGCAGAGATACATCCTGGATGAATGGACAGTCTATCACAAGGAATAACAAAAATGTACTTATATAGGATGTTTCCATTTTTTTGACATTTAAAGTCCAATCTCTTATAGTAATAGCATAACTTTTCTCATCCTTCATATCTCCGAAAAGTCTTTAGTTTTATCAGATTTATAAAAGACAAATACAGCTGTACCACTTCTCTCCAAAAACAGTCGAGCTCCTGGAGGCGTGTTGTGGGCGGAGCTAAAGAGTCACGAGCATGCACAGCTTTTGAGTAGCAGTCATGCAAGCTGTGACATCGATATAAATACATTTATTGACTTAAATTTTACTTAATTTCTTTATGAAACATTCTCTTGCCAGAACATGTTCTTGCTCTTGTTCTGGTTTATGTGTGTGCACACTCTTACCGGAGAAGTGCCCATATAAGGAATTTTACCCTTTATGACGTCATACAGAGCCAAACCATGAAAAATTATATGATAATTTACGAACCCTGAAGGAGTGTATTTGGCACAGAAATACTCCGTCATACGTCCAACTCGTGTTTAGAAACTCTGGCCATATTTAGCATGAGAATCCGACTCTTTAACAGTGTAAATAAGTCAGAATGCATGAAATAGCATTAGACCTCCCCTTTTAGATGACTAAACACAGTATAAGGAACTAAACTGCTGTGTTCACTGTTCACCTCTAAATTTAAATGTTCACTTCTCGTGTTTCTTCTTCTGTTCCTTTTGGACTTTTTTTGTGAACATTCTGTGTGCCTGGTCTGCTTGCTATTTGACTATCACCTATTTTCTTCTCTTGTTCTAATGCACAACCTCATCTATTCTGTGCTTTTTTACAATTGGCTTCCCCTGACCTCCTCATTCCCTTTTTCTGCCACGTCTCCCTCGTCTGGGTTCACACAAATCTGACTGGCTCTATTATCCCTGTCCTATCCCTTGCCAGCGAGAAGCCGCTCCTGGGAATCTCATCCCTGTCCCTTATTAGAGTTTCACACTCAGACACAAAAAGCTCAGGGACATTAGTGAAGCTGTGCAGGACTTTGCTGTGGGCTGCAAACAAAATGCAGAGGAAAAAACTTTTGTCATCTAGCTCCACAGGAGTTCGAAATCAAGCCAGAACTGCAGGAGAGAGCGTAGTGTAGATGAGAAATGGAGAGAGCTGGAACTAGTGACTTTTAGAGAAAAAAAACTGAACTGGGGAAAAATAGTGATTATTAGTTAGTCTCAGCATCAGATATGTCCACAAACTGCCTATATACAGTTCGCTCACTGACCATTAGATGGATATTGCACACAAAACTGGACCGCACTTGTGAAAATCACAAGCTCCAATCAGACTGTGACCCCTAGACTTCTGGTAGTCAATGTGAATGTGTTTTTAAATGTATACACTATCTTTTAAAAGTTTGAGATAAGTTTTTACTGTTTCTGAAAGAACTCACCAAGGCTCATCAAGGCTGCAATTATTTGAACAAAAACACAGAAACAGACACACAAACAACAAATGTATTCAACAAATGTGTCCATTTAAGGTATCTAACTATGTCCCCTATGCATACTTAAGTATTTAAAGCAAATTATCCTCTAAGAAGCTAGGTCCAAAATAACATTTCACACTTCACACTGAAAACTCAAGCATGTTAATCAAGTATTTAGAAAGGCAAAGAACACTCTTTAATAAAGCAAATAAAGCGAATAATAATAATTAATATAAAAAATTGAATTTCCTCCACAGCAGCAATTAGTCTTCAGTCTCATGTGATTCTTCAGAAATCATTCTACAATGCTGCTTTGGTGCATTTAAGAAATGTAAGAATTTCTCGTTATGACGTTGTTATGTTGAAAACAGCTGATATTTTGTGGGAAAAGTGTGCATGTGTGTGTACACATGTACAGTTTTATCATCCATTGTGGGGATCAAATGTCCACACAAGGATAGTAAAACCTGTAATTTTTGACACTGTGGTCCACACAAGAGAAAAAACATTAAAAACACTGAAAGATGTTTATTTTAAAATGTAATGTAATTTGTAATGGAGGCTTGAGCCTTTCATATGCAGACTAATTATGAGAGAGACAGAGAGAGAGAAGATTGTGCGAATTACCTGAGTCTGTGTGTCACTCTACAGTGTTCAGCAGCAGCTCTACCAATAGCGAATAGGCCTATTAAAGTTTAGTCTTGCATAGCCAGACCTTCAGACTGATGGCTGAAGGTCTGGAATCCATGGCAGCTTTCATTGGCCAAGGCCCGCCCATGAGAACATTTGACCGACATGTCCAATCACAGTTCGTTTCAGGTTTCGGGGTGTGGAAATATCGCCACAATAACAGACCGGTGTGTAAAACTCTCGGATGTATTTTAAAGATTCTATGCCGTGAACTTTAAATATTTCACATACTTTTGAGAATCCAGCGTTTAGTTGATCCTGATAAGCGCTCGTCGTCACAGTTGTAAACACGGCGGCTTTCTTCTTTCGTGAGGGGGTTTGGCGCCACAGCATCTGTTTCCAGGCGGAACCTGATAGAACGCGACACACACAGGAAATCCTGTATAATTCAACCAATCTGATGACGACTTCGAAACTCCTGAAGTGTTTCCACTTTTGTGTGCCATATGCATCAGACGTTCAGCCAACGGTCCGTGGACGTGACGTCTGAGGCTGAGACTAATTAAAGTTTGACTTCTTCAAGAACAGCGATGTTACCACCTCCTTGCCGAGAAGGTTTTTCAGTTGCAAAACTATTTTATTGATAAAGTTGCAGGGCAGCGCTGACATGTTTCTGTGCGCATTTGATCCACATGTGCATGAATGTGAGTTTATTTGTGTGTGTTTGTATGCCAAATAGCAGGAGAAAAAAAAGATTCACAGATATTAGAACATAATTTTGTTGCGAAAACATGGGAAAAGTTTGTCGTTTTTATCCTGTTGTTAGTTATACTTATATTTTCTTGGTTATTTTTTTGGGTTTGGTTCTTTCGCTGTTATAGGTAACCTGTAAAGTAACCTATAATTTAATTTTATAGGTTAAAATCCCCCCCCCCCCGTGCACATGTGAGCATAGGCACGTGCCTAGAATGACTATGCTTAAATCCGGCCCTGTGTGTGTTAATATATTTGTCTTCAGCGTGTTTTTCACAAACTTTGCTTTCTATTGCCAGTACAAATCATAAGCTGAAAAAGACCTGACATGCATATCATCATTCTTCAGCTTTAGACTTCGTTTCTGAATAATCACCAGCACAGAGGATGTTAAAATCCCCAAACTATTTTTTTACCTCTTTGAATGAAGTTATTGTTAGACTGCCTGCTTTTGACCTTAAAAGGAGATTTTGAAGAGGCAACATAAACACAACAGTATTTTATCTCTGCTCTCAGAAATAGTCAGTTTATCTATATTATTTATTGGCTGCTTTCAGTAAAAAGCAGAGAAAGGCAGACAATATTTTGCATATCACTACTGATGGAGGGACAAACTAAACAAACAAATGAAAATGATCATGGGAAAAAAAATGAATGCAATGGAGAGTCATTCTTTAACGCAGCATGAGACGGTTTATGATGAAATGCAAATAAGCCATCTGCAGGTGTAGAACAAGCTTTTTTCTGGTCGAGCAGATTCAGTCGACGGGAGACTGAAAACATGACCTGGGTCACAGTGAGAGGGAACGTCAGTAAAATTACATCTAAAATACAAATGAAAGTTCTTCACAGAGAGCATAGTGATAAACGTGGAACATGGAACATTAAGCCTTCCGTGCTATTGCCATTGATGATCCAGCATATAGTAGCAGTGTTAACGTGTATGAGAGACATAGTGACAGTAAAAGCAGCTTATATTGCAATATCAGGCTGAAAAGTTTACATTAAATTTCAGTAAATATCTATAAAAAACCTATAGTAGGATAAAATGATCTGCAAGAGCATGGAAGGGGTAGAATAACATTCTAGGTACACGGTGAACAATACTGAAAGCAGGATTTTAGTCAAAGACTGTAAAAACAGAAATAGAAATTAGAAGAAGAACTGAGAGAAGAAAAATAAGAAAGATGAGAGGTAGTGGAAAGGAGAAATCACCCTGAGAAAAACACTGAGATAAATGAGGTCTGAATGTTTTTCTCAAGTGCTCATCAACATACAAAAAGAGAGTCAAAACACAAAAGCTCATGATAAGATGCTGTAGAACAGCTACCTGAAAGAGAAAGAAAACCCTTTACTTACAGTCACATCCTTCAGCAAACAGGACAAAAAGTTCATCATAAAAGTTGTTCAAATGACTTGCACTTGTGCTTCAAGTAGCTTTGTGTAAAGAATAGACCAAAATGTAAGTTGTTATTTAATGATAATCTTTCTTTCCAGTGAGCTGTTGAAGTCAGCATTTCTAAGTCCATGTTCTTGATTGTGAATGCTGATTCGACTTCTCCAATCATTTAGTCCACTTAAACCACCACTACCTTACTATTGACTCCAAGCTCATATTCAGATCTGCTTCCACCAAATCAGCAACTGATGGATAGAACAGTGTTCCTGGAATAATTTTTTTTCTTTTATACAGTTAATACAATATACATTTTTGTCCAGTTGGAGCTTGACAGTTAAACTGTAACTGTAAACTCATAAACTCAAAAAAGAGTGGTAAAAATGTACATAGAAAAGAGTAAAATTTCTCAAATTCTGTGCTCCATGGAGAAAATAGCATACAGGTTTGGAACAACATAAGGGTAAGTAAATTATCACAGAAAGGGTGAACTATTCCATCTAGAAGTTATTTTGACAGTAACACTGCTACGTTGCCTCTAAACCAGGGGCGTAGATTACACGGGGGACGTGTCCCCCCCACTTTTAATATCACGTAAATTTTACGTCGCACCCCCCCGCACTTTTTCCGGCAAGTGTGTTCGCAAAGAGGTTTTCAAGAGCCGGTGTTAATAAATATAGATTCAAATTCAAAGAGACAGGATAGTCTGTGCATGATCTAATGTTTTATTCGGACCCAGAATAAGGCGAGATGAACATCGCGGAGCGCTAAACACTCCGTGCAGTGTGTGTTTCATTCATACTCGAAGCCGGAGGGTGCTCTCGCGCAGAAAGTCGTACAAGGAAAGTCCTAATATGGACAAAAGTGTCCAGCTTTCGCTGTATGAAAACAGTTGTTTTCACAGAAAACAGAAACGTTTGGAAACATGAAGACAATAAACATACGATTGCGACAATATATGTGTAGCGTCTGGACCACTCAAACACACAATATATATTTTGTTAGCTAGATTTAACAAATACTCTGTAACACCCCAGGAAGCCGAACAGGCTCCTGGCTCCATGGCAACCCTGACACCCGATACATTTACGACCTCCTGGAATTTAGGTGAAGAAAATCGCTTCCTTGCCCATAAGGAAAATCCACAAGGGAAGGACTTTTCTTTGCTAATTAATTAATAGGAAAACCTTTCTTTGAATGAACACACATGATCCTTCAGGTCATTGGGTATATTATTGTCATCGTAGTTATGATTAATTATTCATATTTCCTCATGAGCTGATTCGTTACATATGGTTTGTCAAGTCATCTCCAGGTAATAAATAAAGTATATGAATAATGAAATGCTAATTGACATAGCATGTATTACAATACAGAAAATATTCTGCCTTATTATGTGATAAAAAAAAGTGTTTGTAGTATATTAACAAATCATTATTATTGGTTAATGTCCAGCAGTTATCTGATTTCTAAGTCAATTAAAAGCTAGAAATTAGAGAACAATTAAAGTTGCCTATACACCAGTCAAAAGTTTTTGAACAGTAAGATTTTTAATGTTTTTTAAAGAAGTCTCTTCTGTTCACCAAGCCTGCATTTATTTGATCCAAAACAGTAACATTTTTAAATATTTTTACCATTTAAAATTACTGCTTTCTTTTTGAATATATTTTAAACTGTAATTTATTCCTGTGATTTCAAAGCTGAATTTTTAGCATCATTACTCCAGTTTACAAAAGCTTTTTATTTCACATAAATACTGATCTTTGGATCCTTCTGTTCATCAAAGAATCTTGAAAACATTTACTCAACTGTTTTAAATATTGCTAATAATAATAATAATTAAAAAAGGTTTCTTGAGCAGCAAATCAGCATATTAGAATGATTTCTGAAGATCATGTGACACTGAAGACTGGAGTAATGATGCTGAAAATTCAGCTTTGATCACAGCAATCATTTTAAAATATATTCAAATAGAAAGCAGTTATTTTAAATAGTATATACACAATATTACTGCTTTTGCTGTACTTTGAATCAAATAAATGCAGGCTTGGTGAGCAGAAGAGACTTCTTTATAAAACATTATATATATATATAACGTTTCTGTCCCCCTCACTTCTGAAATGATGGCTACGCCCCTGCTCTAAACTATGAACTGTTTGAGGCCTTCATTAGTTTTATCAGCTGATGCTCAATGTTCATCATGAGTTGTTTATAAGCCGCCTCATGAAAAGGAGGATTCATATCATATGATGCTAAATATCAGGGGCTGTTTTTTTTCTCTAGGAGGTTAAAACACAAAAGTCTTTGTTTGAAGGAACACAGGTGCTGAGCACACAAACCATAGCGTCACAGACATAAGATCGACCTTGCCTTTAGATACTGGCCTAAAGTTTTATTACTCAGTGTCCTTAATTGTTAAGAGCAGTAGATGTTTACGTCAAACATTTTGGAACACTGCATATTAGCACAGTGCATATTTCCTGAGTACTGTATAATGGCACACATAAGTCTTATGTGAGCTATCTTCCTGTCTGCTGCCTACATAGACAGTTTTCTTCTAAGGCAACATCCTAATCATCGTGGAACCTGTCATAATAGGAAGCCTGTTTCTGACACATGTCAAACAAATAGATTGATGGTAGAACTGAGTAAATTTTCACTTTATCGTATTGATAAGCTATCAACGCAATACTATATTAGTCATTAAAAAACAAAGAGCATCCAATTATTGAGTGAAGTTGTCTGTTTTTATTGATATATTTCAGCACTGAATGAAATATAATTATAATAATGCACAATGCATTTTGGGATTGCAGTCTCCACAAAGTATACATATGGTACAGCCTTAAATTTTGTCTAAAATGGGGTACCTTAAACTGTTCCGCAAGAGCCCACTTTTGGGTCAGAAGCATGACTAGTAGCCTATGCCTTAAAATGTAGTTTAAATATACATCACAGTATGTTTTAGAACAGAGCTAGAGCACAAGAGTTACATGGATCAGATAATTTAAGATTACAACATCTTCCTTACAAAATAGACCAAGCTAAGAACACACATAAATGCACCTAACCTTTGCAGGCTAATTATTCATATACATTTGCAGTGCAAGTAAGGCATGCTCCAACATTAAAAAGCAGCACACAAAACTCATGTTTGTCTTCTTAGATCATTAGCTCCTGGATATGTTCATTGACAGTCAACAAAACCCTCTTTCATGGTGTCCTGTCCATTACACTCAGTCATAGACTTTGAGGCTGTGAATATGTCAGATGCCTACATGTCATAAAAGCATCTTCACTGAATAGTTCCTGCTTCTCCGGTCTCATCAAAGAGATTTAGAGCAGGGAAGATAATGGTCACAGTTGGGGAGGGTAAGAGAGCGGGTGAAATTGAGATTTTGACAAAACTTCCCTCAAAAATAGTAAAATAGGCTAGAGCTGACTCATCTCAGTTTTTCCAAACAGATTAATTCCCTCGGGTTAAAATGTGTGAAATGGTATCTTTACGGTGACAGGGTCTTCTAATCCTTCAAAGTATAACACAGGCTCAAGTGCATTTCTGCCCAGCGGTTCTCTTACACTGCAACCATTTATCACAGCCATGCCTATTTCAACTTCATGATCTTTGGCACTGCAAATTTCCATTTGTGTTTACCCATGCAGAAAATCCAGTAACTGAACCTATTTATTATTTTTAAAGCATCTGAACCCAAATGAAACAAAAGTTTCTGCAAAGAAAAAAGTTGGATCCGTTTGGTTACATTTTCTAGTGATAATGTAAAATGCGTGAGGTTGTTGCAATGCATTTCTAAGCCTGTATATACTTTTTGGATAAAGAGATATATATTTTCCACGTTACACTCTGTCTAGTGCACAACTGAGCTTGCAAGCCATTTAAAGTACACTACATTAATAGAGTTGGATGGATGCTTTGAGCAAACGTTAAAAAAAAAGCTGCACATGGACAGTGTGCATGGACATCAGCAGAATGTGCTAATGATGAAAATTACATCACATGGATAAGGGAAGTATACTTCTTTTTTGTTAGCCCAAGATGAAAGGTGTGTCCCACTTTTGCATACTTTAATGAAAATGTTGTTCCATTTGAACATGCACTCTATCACAGAGTGTAGTGTAGCATGATTTGTGGAAACAAATGGTGCCAGATTAATTACATGCTGAAATGTTATAGCTCTATGAGAAAAAGCACTATTGATGTTTGCCTTATAGACCTAATTATTGTTACTGCATTACAATTAAACTCAAGGAGAACAAACTTTCCCTAGATGTTTGACCCATATTTAAATAAGAGGATGGCCAAACTGACATATGCTTATTAGATCTATCAGTACCACATCACATACACAAAAACACACACTGACTAAAAAACGTCTCAGGTTACTTATGTAACCATGGTTCCCTGAGTAGGGAACGAGACACTGCGTCCTCTAGGGGTCGCTATGGGGAAACCTAGAGGACGCAGTTCGAAGTTCCCATGAAAGGGAACTCCTCCTTGCACACACACACACACATGAAAATCCATATGCAAAATTCCATTTACAATGACTAATTCATGCAAATGAAAGACAGAAAGAGAAACTATAATAGGGGATTTTAAAACGAAGAAGCAATAAACATTTCCGGGATTTGAATTGTTCTTCACAGTTCTGAGAAAGGGCGGACTCTATATACGTGAATGTGTGTGTGAATGCTTTGTGGTACATTCTTTGTTGTTCTTTCGTGTTAGTCAGGTATTATTAGATGAAGAGGTTTGTAGAGAGAAGTGCAAAGGTAAAAGTTTCAGCACTGAATTGTGTGTCAAAACATACATTTCTCACAGGCCTGTTTGATGGGAAGCTTTTCTCCTTCCTGTTATTGTGCAGATTACCTCTCACCTTTACACATACCAGACCTCAGGCACGGACAGTTCATACACACACAAACAAAATGCATGCTAATTTGACTCAGAGCAAGCTTGTGGGTTTAGTCTGAGAGTACTCTCATTAAAAACACTCAAAGGCCATTCGCTCTTCTCTTTCAAACCGTCTCGCTCATTCATTCCCTCTGTTCTCATCAACACATTCACAAGCACGAAACGTATGTTTCAGATCTGCTTCTTCAGAGCAGCAGGCATCTAAGGCCGTGCTGTGGGAGGGAAAATCCAGGGCCGTGGCGCTGTGTGCTGGGGCAAACCTGCCCTGTCACGCACCGCCCCCATACCCCAGATGAGAGAGAGATTTTGACTGAAGGTACCGTTGTCACAGTTCAAAGAGCCTTACACACCTACAGACCTCGAAGAGACGAGAAGAGAAGAGAAGAGAAGAGAAGAGAAGAGAAGAGAAGAGAAGAGAAGAGAAGAGAAGAGAAGAGAAGAGAAGAATTGGCTATTGAAAAGATGCTTATTAAAGAGAAGGAGATGGAGAGAGCTGGTTATTAAAAGTCTTCAAAAACAATATTCAGCTCAGGCTCAAAATAGCATTAATCCCAGCCTTTAATGAAGCTCTTGAAATGGGTAATTCAGCATAAATAGACTCCGCACATCTTGTTAATGGCCTTTAATATGCAGAGCCGTTATAAGATGATTTTACTGCATGGCCGTAATGAAATAAGAGCTGCTTTGATTCTAATTCATTTGCCTTTCATTGGTCAAAACAACAGAGAACAGTTTTTATAGAGTCTGACTAGACGAAAGTGCATGTTCGATTTCTAAAATGAAGGGGAAACTTGATGAAGGGGATTATAGTGTTTTCTGTCTTTAATGCCAGTTTTTATGAACTAATTCACAATTTGGGATGAAAGAACTACATAAAATAACTTTAGAAGGCGAGAAATGGATATTTTACAATGACATCATGTATCAGAAGCTGCATAGAGTTTATGTGTTTGCTGAGGAGGTGCTGGAAATCACATTAAATTAGAGATTTGTATCAGCTATAGTTACTTATCATATAATAAAATGTAATTGTCACTGGTCCTTTCCCATATTTTTACATTTAGGTTACCTTTGCTATCGTCTGATGCTGATTTAAAGTTAAATTTCAGAGGAACAGTTCAAAAACTGAACTGGTTACCAACTAGGTTTGGGTACCGTTTGGGTTTTTTCCGATGCCAAATCGATACTTTTAAAACGGTTCCGGTGCCTGAACCGATACTTATTAAAGAATAGAGAAAGAATAGAGAATGCTAGTGTTAGAGGCTCTTTTTTCTTTATAAATAAAACAAGTAGTTAGAATAGAAATAGAATAGAGAGTGCAAATGTTAGAGGATCAAGTTTTTTAATTAAAACAAACAAGCAGATAAAAATAGAAGTACACTCTAAAAAATGCTGGGTTGTTTCAACCCAACTTTGGGTCAGATATGGACTAACCCAGCTGTTGGGTTAAATTTTTTAATAAAATTTTTAACCCAAAAGTTGGGTTAGTTCATATTTGACCCAAAGTTGGGTTGAAACAACCCAGCATTTTTTAGAGTGTAGCATTAGAATAGAGAGTGCTAGAGTTAGAGGGTCAAATGAATATGAAAGAGATGTGTTTTCAGCCGTTTCTTGAAAATATTAAGGACTCAGCTGCTTGGATTGAGTTGGACAGGTCATTCCACCAGGAGGGAACAGTTAATGTAGAAGTCCATGAAAGTTTTATCATAGGTAGAATGCAAAATGTTTCAATACAAGCACTTCAGTCAAATTTAATTTATGCAATATTTCAAACCTTTAACCTACTTGGGAAAATCAACCCAGGGCAACAGTTTAAAAGTAGCCCAATTTTGTGGAAAAAACGCACTTGGCAACCCTGCATCCAACAAGAGCTGCAGGAGTCATCTTTGACTGATCACAGGTCGAGAATAAGGAGAGATGACTGACAAGACCATGCTGAAGTATTTGCTGCTCAACAGATCCTGAGCTCATTGACAAATATCTGATCTTGTAAGATGTGCTCCCTTTACACAGAGTGCG
>NW_015505231.1:1664984-1667816 GCF_001515645.1 Sinocyclocheilus grahami
CGAAAATCGCGGGAGCGAAACACATGTTGCGGGAGCAGGCGGCAATGGACAGAGATTCAGCGGGAGTGGGATTAAGAAAACTACGGAAGTTCTAAGCGGCCATGCATTATTTTTTTTTCCTTCTTGTTTTCTTGTTATAACGACTTATTTTTTCGTTATATCGACATAACGAGAGTTGTTTTCTCGTTATAACGACTTATTTTCTCGTTATATCGACATAACGAGAGTTGTTTTCTCGTTATAACGACTTAATTTTCTCGTTATATCGACATAACGAGAGTTGTTTTCTCGTTATAACGACTTAATTTTCTCGTTATATCGACATAACGAGAGTTGTTTTCTCGTTATAACGACTTAATTTTCTCATTATATCGACATAACGAGAGTTGTTTTCTCATTATAACGACTTAATTTTCTCGTTATATCGACATAACGAGAGTTGTTTTCTCATTATAACGACATTTTGGGCAATTAAGAAATCCCGGCCGGACGCATTTTTGTAGGTCCAAAAAAGAGGACATGTCCGGGGAAAAGAGGACGTATGTTCACCCTAATTTATAATATATTGCTAATCGATGTATTCTTTTTAAAGTAGCATATGGAACATATTTTCTGCCTCATTCTGTGACAAGTAGCCTCATCAGATCACAAAAGGAAGCATTTGACTGGTGTTGTGGAGTAAAAAGGTTATAATGTTCTCTTTTGTTGGACAACAGGTTTAGAAATGTGAGTACAAGGGAGGTTTAGCTTTAGGCATTTTAATTTAAGCATGTTTAGCTTAGTTAACGGAAGTCTACCTGCTGCCATCAGACCAAATGTAATTACTGCATTCACGCGCTCCTCGGATGCTCTCATTTCCCGAGTTGTGCTTTTAAGTTAGAATGTGAAAACAACATGGACACTCTCGTTACTACAAAGATGTGTTGGATTTGTATTATTAGAGCTTTCCGAGTTCACGTGCATTTTCTCAGTCGGGAAATTATTCATCAGTGATGATGCTTCTTACGTCCGTTTCGGAGAACCGGAGGAAATATTTCAATTGATCGCTTAGGCATGGCACCGAAATGAGGCAACGGAATCTGCGTTCTGATTCGGTTCTAGTACATACCGGTTACATAGGTACCGGTGCCATATTGGTACCGGGTTTCGGTACCCAACCCTATTACCAACATTCCTCAAATATTTTTATACTTTTTCTTTTTGTTTCACAGACAAAATAAAGTTAGATATGTTTGGAATGACACGAGGGGAAGTACACCTAAGAGAATTGTCACTTTTGGGTGAACTATGCCTTTAAAAACACTAATAATTTAATAACGCTGTTAAAAGTTTTCTTTAGAAAACATTGCATTTTTTCATACTGTACTATACATTATAATGTTGTAGTACCTAAATTCACTTTTAAATAGACTTTTTTCCTTTTTTTTTACACAACATATTTTAATTATCTGCAATTTATATTTGCAATCACTACTGACTATTTAACATTAAAATAAAAGCTAGAAAGTCCCAGCGCAAAGCTACAGCAATTATGCATTGAGAAATTTCTACACTTTTTAAAGGCTGTGGGAAGAGAGTGTAGAAGAGAGGAAAAGATAAATAATTGAAAAAGAGAGATGGTTTATTTCTAAATGGATGAACTCTCAGGTTCACAGGAGGTCGAGAATGTAGGTGATGATGATGGTTTAAATGAAAAGGACAGCTGAATCTCTTCATGATTCAGACTGAGCTTTTGAGTTATTCTGAGATCAGAGAGGATGTGGGGAACATTTAAAAATTTAACATAATGGCCCTCATATGAAAGATGAAGGCACAGTGAATGTTAAGAGGAGCAGATTTTAAAAGTCTTTTCTTGTGGAAACAAGCAGATCCAGGCAAAGAGTTTTAGGCATGAACTTCAGGCCAGTGGAAAGGCTTTACTTTATCACACTGCCTAAGCAGATACTTTATCAGCTAGTGAAATTATCATGCTCTACTTGAACAAAAGCAGTGCTTATAAAACATCCTGGCCTGCAGTCATGATGACACAGACCAAAACATCAAAGCTGGAGATAGCAAACAAGACCGTAAAATACGTTTAGTAAACAATAATAAAATATATTAACCACGTTACAGCAGCAATGGAAAAACTCAATACGTACACTGGAGTTTGTATTGGAAATTCGTCTGTATTATATATACCATGTGCACATTTTTTACCATTATGAGATTTTTGTTTTTTTTGCCTGTCAGATTGTATGATATGAGGCCAGTGAGATCTAGAGGAAAAATGTCACTGTACATTTGCTTTTATGGATGGCTTAAACAATGAGAGATAGAGAGATGAACCAAGCCTAAATTTGTCTCACTCAAACATGCATTGTAAACAGAGAAACTTTAGAGGCTTTACAGCTGTGTGTTTCTGGAATCCTTCCCACCGATCAATAAAGCTTTCCTTCCACTTAAGACCCTTGCTCACATTGTAGAGCATCCATCTAAAAGGACAAGGGAATTGCAGAAATAGACCAACTGAGAGAGAAAGCAAACGTGAGAGACTGAATAAGAGACAATAAACATTAATCATGTTTATATAAATAAATTCAAATTAATATCAGAATATTGTCATATTCTGGTTATTTATGTCATGTAAACACAAGATTGCCATTGCCTAAATAGAAATGTATAGCTAGATTCTTAAAACTTAAATGAGACAGCTAGCATATGCCTGTGTTAATCTGAATTCTATGAATTCTGTGTCAAGAGCTTATTCAGAATATTGATTTATTAGATATTTGCATTTCTAATCAAAAGTTGTTTTTTTTGGGGGGGGGGGGGGGGGGTATAAAAAATTAA
>NW_015505231.1:1668060-1673710 GCF_001515645.1 Sinocyclocheilus grahami
TTGTGTGGTTTTTTGAGATGTGTTTGTGGTGGGTGGGGGGGGGGGGGGGGGGTTATAAACATTCAAATGCTGTGAACATACATCATTAAACCTACATTTTGCATTTAACAGCTAATGTCAAGGACATGAATGAGAATCAATGAGATTTCTAAATAATTAAGCAGAATTACTCAAATTAATTAAAATAAATGGCAAAAGTCAGCATCTCTAGTAATGAATGTGAATTTTCTACATTTTGTGGTATTTGCTGATTACATGTATTAGGAATGTTCCAAAAAAAAGCTATATTCATAGCTGTACAGCATGTAAGCACCATTTCACAAAAAAAGGCTTAACCAGAATATAAACCTGAATCAAAAACTGTCAAGGACATGCATGAGAATCAATGAGATTTCTAAATAATTGAGCAGAATTACTCAAATGAATTAAAATCAATGGCAAAAGTGAGCAGCTCCAGTAATGAATGCAAATTTTCCAATAGATGTCCAGCATGTAAGCACCTTTTGACAAAAAGGCTTAGCCAGAATATAGACCTGAATCTGAAACTGTATGTAAACATGGTCAAATATGATATCCAATATTTAGGCAATGCAACAGCATGATTCCAGAAATCGGTAAGGTCATGGACAGTACATACAGTTTGTGTTTGTCACTCTTTTTGAGGAGCTCCTCAGCAGTGCGGTGGATATATATTTTTGAGTTATATAATTACAGTGGCCATAACCAACAGTGAACATTATGATATTCTCAGTGGGCAAAGAGCCAATAAAGCCAGTAGGTCTAAACTTACAGAGTAGGAGATGTGAGCTGGCCTGCAGGCGATGGCATGACTGTATGAACTTCAATGGCCCTCACCCTCCCCCACAAATACAAGACATTTCTCTCACAACCCATTACAATACACATAGCGAACACATATTCAGACGTGCATGCAGTGATGTTTTTCAGCCCATCCTGTTATCAATCATATGTGACATAAGCCATTATCTTACCACACACTTAAATTCATAGAGACATCCCTCACCCTCACCCACAAATACAAGACATTTCTCTCACAACCCATTACAATACACATAGCGAACACATATTCAGACGTGCATGCAGTGATGTTTTTCAGCCCATCCTGTTATCAATCATATGTGACATAAGCCATTATCTTACCACACACTTAAATTCATAGAGACATACATATAGCAAGAAATGTTGATGAAGATCAACACAAACCACTCTCAGCAGATGTGTAGCATTGACTGAACACACACACACCCTATGGCCTTCCCTAGGTCGACTACATCCCTGCTTCTATGTTTGTCTGGTCATTACACCTTCCATTTGCTCAGAGCAAAATGCATAAAGTAAAAATCCTGTCTGTAAACCACACTTACCAATGAAAGCACTTCATATTCCATCAACTAAAAGCTCTAAACACACAACAATCCACAATCCCCATATGACCTCGAACATCAGTTTGTACCATGGCTCACACAGAAGTCACTTTCAAACCAAGCAGCTTTCTGTTGGTCAACGCAGTAAAGTGACTAACTTGAACCTGTCGCAAAATCTGTGAGGGAACCACTTTCGCCCTCACACAAAATTCCAAATTGTGTGGCTTTCTTTAGAAATCTATTCAAATTTGCCAAACAACATTGCAGCAATAGTAAAATAATACTTTTCTTAGAGGGAAAATGTCCTTCTTTGTTCTATCTAGGCTTAATATTGTATATTAATACAGTATTTCATATTAGTAAGCCATTCGTAGGTTAATTTTCATTAAACGTGCAAACACTGTGACCCAGTGGCACTATTAAAAATTGCCCAAAAATGCTCTATTTGTTTAACCACCCAGCCCAACATAGTAACATTGGCTCATCAATAGCGTGAGTTTGGGATGTTCGGCCGAGCAGTGGAAGATGAACAGAATGCTTGGTAAATTACTAAACTAAATTACTTTTCCATTTCATTTGGTGACATACTGACACTCCTTTAATATCTTTTCTACAACATATCTCCATATTAGCATCAATGGCATTGGCTAAATGTAAAACCTCTCTGATGTCCTTGTGTTCTAGTGTGCAGTGGCAAACCAGAGCAAAAGGTTAGAAGGCATTTCCCTCAATGGCATCAGCATACTATAGGTGGTGGTTAGGAAGCCAGGGGGCGGGGCTTCTTCCTTCCGTGCTGTCAGCACAATAACAGGGTTTCCCAAATACAACAACACTGCTGGTGCACTGCCGCACACAAATGAGAACTGAGGACTAACAGGAAGGTTTGGGTGAGATGTGGAGTGACCTGTGGCCTGTGTGACTATAAGCAACACTGCATCTGCAGAAAAATGCAGAAACGCAAGTACTACCCATTCAGTGTAGGTGAATCACATTTTTAGCCTTTAGAAATATATATAGTTTAGATATTTTATATCAAACTGACTTTGAATTAGATAGTGGCCCCAGAAAGGGTTTGGACACACTTAAAATGTCAAGAATGTCAATGTATTAGATACAAAATGTTGATTCAAGTAGTAATGTCACTTCTGTATTTTTTCTGTATTTGTTTTAAATGACTGATTGACTAGGCCACTTTACACCTTCCATTTGCTCAGAGCAAAATGCATAAAGTAAAAATCCTGTCTGTAAACCACACTTACCAATGAAAGCACTTCATATTCCATCAACTAAAAGCTCTAAACACACAACAATCCACAATCCCCATATGACCTCGAACATCAGTTTGTACCATGGCTCACACAGAAGTCACTTTCAAACCAAGCAGCTTTCTGTTGGTCAACGCAGTAAAGTGACTAACTTGAACCTGTCGCAAAATCTGTGAGGGAACCACTTTCGCCCTCACACAAAATTCCAAATTGTGTGGCAAGAATATATCAATATTATAGTTTTATACTTGAAACCTTAATGCACTTATTTTTGTGAAATATCTTTTTAATAGTGTGCTTGTAATATTTTTCTTTAAAAAAATATTTTTCTTTATTTTTCCTTAAAATTTTATGTAAAGAAATTCATGGATTATTAGGGTTAGTAAAGGGCTAGTTCACCAAAAAAAATGAAAATTCTGTCATCAGTTACTTAACCTCAGGCCAACTAATCTTATTGGTTCTTGTGGAAACTCAAATGTCCTTGTGTGTCATGAGAAAAAAAAACATTGGTTCATCAAGAAAACACAAGAGTTTGAAGTGCTCTGCATATGTGTTGATCAATATTTATATGTAAATAAAAGCCTAAATTATTATTTTCATCATATACAGTGGCTGTCCCTTAAGAAGATTTGGATTAAACCATTTGATTCATATGAAACTATGGGTCACTATGCTAGATTTCATGTCATGAAGAAAAAACTTTTGACATGTATTAACTGATATATCAAACATTTTTATATGCACAGGGCCCGCCCGTATTCACAAAACATTTTATCTTACCACTAAGAGTTCTCCTAAATAGTAAGTTTTTAGCTAAGGGTTTTCTCTTAAAACCTATTCACAAAGCTGCTGAGACAAATTTGACTAAGGAATAGAGAGAAGTCTTAAACTAAGAGTAAGGGCAGAGTTGACCTCGTTGCTATGGATGATGTCAGCATGCTTACTTATATGCACACAGTGATTGGCTGATAGTCTCTGTCAGAGATTTATTCCTTGCCAAACTTGGTTAATGAAAACAAGGATATAATCAAAGGAAAATCTGGAGTTGGGGTAACCTCCAAAACCAAAGGCGATACCTTTTTAAAAGCTCATTATCATCAAATATTTCTAAAATTATATGTTCTGAGGCAGATTGCTGGCAACAGCCATTTTAGGATAGTTTGTGGTTTGATCTTAGTGACTTAGGAGTCCTCTTCACTACTCCTAACCTTTCACAGATTTAGGAGCTAGTTTTAGTGCTAAAATGCTTTGTGAAATACTCTTAGATCAAAAATGTAGGAGTCCTAATACTCCTTAATAAGATTTTCTCCTAAATATGCGTGTTATGAGCTACTTTTAGCATTAAGATGTTTTGTGAATATGGCCCCAGGTGCACTAGCCCAGTAAACACAAATGCACAAACACATTTGCACATACATCTGATCTTCTTTTCCTGGTGTCATGTTTACAATAAAACTAGTCAAACAGGTTCAGTTACTCATCTGCAGGCTTTTCATGCTTTATTATGAAAACAAGAAACACCCCCCACGAGCAGCAGATGACTTTCATTCCCTAAGCCTTACACATCAGAGCTGACAGACCTGTTTTCTTTAAATGTATCTTAAATATTCAACTACGCACACATTTTAGTGGGTGGATGAATACAGCACGGAAGTTCTACACTGTCCCTGTGCTAGGATGATGATGATGACATTGTGTGCTAAAGGCAGATGCAGAAATAAAACCATCTGCCTTTGAGTGTGTGTGTGTGTGTATTTGTGTTATATAACAAAGCATTACAGGTGTACCATGAATAAGCATCCTTCCATGTGGACAAGGGACGAAAACAAGAAGTTTAAAGAGCACTGAGAATAAAAAAGGACACAAGACAGAGACACTATAAATGTTGGGAATAAAGGGTATATTCAGGATCAGTGATCAGTAATCCCATGATATTTATCTGAGCCAAACGCAATTTTGTGGCACCTGCTGATTAAGATAAACAATGTTTTGCCAGCACAGCCAGCTAACACGAGCCAATCAAAAGACAGATTACATGACAAGACACACCTGTAGGGTCATGTGTGCTTTAACAGTGCGTGACAGAAACCCACCTCCTCCCCCCTCTCAATGACTTTCCCTTTGGCCACAGCACTGACTGATCGGATCAGTCCATTTACTGAATACCGAGGGGTCTGCAGGTCTTTATGCCTAATATGGTTCAGTCATAAAGGCCAGGCGGAGACTGAATTCACCCTTTTTCTGTAGTCATACTGGGCCAGAATTACTGCCCGCCCACTGCTAATGTCCCTTTGTTTTTGTGTACCAATGGAAAGTATAATCATTCACATCCAGACACTTTCGCTCAGCATTTAACTTTGTCTTTTTCTTCCATTAAAAGCTTAGAAATTCCGGCTCAGAGCCCCTGCTAAGCTCACAGAGACATAGTCTTCAGCAGTTTTAAGAACTATGTTGCACCTTCAGGTATTTTTTTGTTTTGGTTCACTGGCTGTTATGAATATCATCTTGGACATTCGTCTATAACTATATATAGGTTGCTATACACTATATATACACACAAACCCGATTCCAAAAAAGTTGGGACACTGTACAAATTGTGAATAAAAACAGAATGCAATGTGGAAGTTTCAAATTTCAATATTTTATTCAGAATACAAC
Organism: Sinocyclocheilus grahami; assembly: GCF_001515645.1. NCBI lineage: Eukaryota > Metazoa > Chordata > Actinopteri > Cypriniformes > Cyprinidae > Sinocyclocheilus > Sinocyclocheilus grahami. The sequence continues at coordinate 1,673,369 of NW_015505231.1, forward strand.
ATAGATGACATATCAAATGTTTAAACTGAGAAAATGTATAATTTTAAGGGAAAAATAAGTTGATTTTAAATTTCATGGCATCAACACATCTCAAAAACGTTGGGACAAGGCCATGTTTACCACTGTGTGGCATCCCCTCTTCTTTTTATAACAGTCTGCAAACGTCTGGGGACTGAGGAGACAAGTTGCTCAAGTTTAGGAATAGGAATGTTGTCCCATTCTTGTCTAATACAGGCTTCTAGTTGCTCAACTGTCTTAGGTCTTTGTCGCATCTTCCCCTTTATGATGCGCCAAATGATGGGTGAAAGATCTGGACTGCAGGCTGGCCATTTCAGTACCCGG
>NW_015505231.1:1676250-1689502 GCF_001515645.1 Sinocyclocheilus grahami
GTCCATTTTAAATTAGCCTTGGCCCAGAGAAAACGCCTGCGCTTCTGGATCATGTTTAGATATGGCTTCTTTTTTGACCTATAGAGTTTTAGCCTGCAACGGCGAATGGCACGGTGGATTGTGTTCACCGACAATGTTTTCTGGAAGTATTCCTGAGCCCATGTTGTGATTTCCATTACAGTAGCATTCCTGTATGTGATGCAGTGTCGTCTAAGGGCCCGAAGATCACGGGCATCCAGTATGGTTTTCCGGCCTTGACCCTTACGCACAGAGATTGTTCCAGATTCTCTGAATCTTTGGATGATATTATGCACTGTAGATGATGATAACTTCAAACTCTTTGCAATTTCTCTGAGAAACTCCTTTCTGATATTGCTCCACTATTTTTCGCCGCAGCATTGGGGGAATTGGTGATCCTCTGCCCATCTTGACTTTTGAGAGACACTGCCACTCTGAGAGGCTCTTTTTATACCCAATCATGTTGCCAATTGACCTAATAAGTTGCAAATTGGTCCTCCAGCTGTTCCTTATATGTACATTTAACTTTTCCGGCCTCTTATTGCTACCTGTCCCAACTTTTTTGGAATATGTAGCTCTCATGAAATCCAAAATGAGCCAATATTTGGCATGAAATTTCAAAATGTCTCACTTTCAACATTTGATATGTTATCTATATTCTATTGTGAATAAAATATAAGTTTATGAGATTTGTAAATTATTCCATTCCTTTTTTTACTCACAATTTGTACAGTGTCCCAACTTTTTTGGAATTGGGTTTGTATATATAGTATACACATTATATGAAGCCTATCAGCACAGACGTAACATCAAAATGTTTCTGTAGAAATACCCTATTTGCATATGTATGTCACCCATGATTAATTTATTCTGTCAGCAGAAGTCTCCAATAACATGGGGGTTTCTGAGATAACATTTTAGCATTTTGGCCAGTATTGAAGAGTCAAATTGCTTTTTCTAGATTATTGATATAATTTTTCATTACAATGTACACTGTGGTTCAAAAGTTTGGGGTTGATAATATTTTTTAATGTTTTTGAATGAAAGCTGTTATGCTCACCAAGGATGCATTTACTGTATTTGATCAAAGATACAGTAAAAACAGTAATATTATGGAATAATATTAAAATGTAAAATAAATGTTTCCTATGTTAATATATTTTTAAATGAAATGTATTTCTGTGATGGCAGCAGCCATTAACTCCAGTCTTTAGTGTCACATGTCTTTCAGGAATCCTTCTATGCTGATGTCACAAATCCGGTCCATGAACTTCCAATTTCATTGACTCTCGCACTACACACTGTTGCACATCACCCCGGACTACATTTCCCATCATGCATTGCACTGATTGCACTCAGCACAGATTGCACACAGCTGTTTACACTGATTGCACCCAGCTGTTTCATATCACTCCCTCACTATTTAACACTCACTCTGATCCCATCCCTCTGCCGAGTATTGTCTAGCGATTATCACTTTCCTAGCGATAGCTACTTTACAGAGCCCTAGGTCCTTAGCCTTAGCCTTAGCCTTAGCCTTAGCCTTAGCCTTAGCCTGTTTCCTTCGGTGTTGATCTCGAGTATTGTTTAGCGTTTATCGCTCCCCTAGCGATAGCTACACTACAGAGCCCTCAGTCGTGCCCTAGCCCTAGCCTTAGCCTTAGCCTAGTTTTGCCTTGCCTTGTCTGTCTCCTTCGGTTTTGATCTTCGCCTGTTTTCCTGGACTTCTCCCTTCAGCCTTGCCCCTGTGACTCTGTCTGCCTACCGTCGACCCACGCTAGCCCTGTGACTATTCTTGTATTTTGCCCGCCATATTCCTGGTTGCCACGGATTACCCTGTCTGTCTGATGACCATGTCTCTGTCTTCTCCAAATAAAGCTTTGCATAGGGATCCGCACATCTCACGTCTCGTCAGCCCCGTTACAGCTGAATTGGGGCTCAAGAAAAATCTTTTTATTACCAGTGTTTCGCTATTTAACATTTGTTGAAATCGTGATACTTTTTGTCAGGATTTCTTCAATAAATGATGGCACTTCAAAAGAACAGCATTTATTTGAAACAATGCAAAAGAATCTATATTAATCTTACTGACCCTAAACCTTTGAAATGTATAGTGCATATAATTTTAAACATTCTTTATTTCTGTATGTGTACAATTTGTTTTAATAAAGAAACAATTACTGACTGCAATACTATTTTGAACAATTTATACATGTTTTGGTGTACTTACAGTAATAACTATATCTTTCATCAGCCTCTTCTGTTTACCCCATCTATGGACATATTAGATTTGCCTCCCTCATTTTTGGCCTGCCCTAGCTCTTTAAAATGAATCGTAATCCTTGCAGTCTGGTTGCTAATCTTCTTTACCCTCCAAAACCATGATGCCCCAGACATTAATCACCTGACCCCTATACTGTAATTACATGACGAGGGATGTTGGTGGTCTCGGCCCGTCTGCCCTTCACTCTCTCTCACACACACACACACAAAACACGTGAACTGGTGAGACAGGGATTAAACTTGTTGTAGAATCTTACAAGAACCAGGATTCTGGCACAATCAATGAAGGATGAGCAGATTATAATGCACAATACATCTGTTTGCCATAGATGATATTATACTTTTACCAGCGGAGGATATTTTTTTACACAGAACTTTCATATAAATTTCAGTAATAAAAGAATCCACAAACATTAGAGTCTGGGTTTCATTGTGATGGAAAAATGGAAAGAACCATATAAAAAAAACAAAAATAGAAGGTGGCAAAGTCATTGTGGTTTATAAATGGTTTGCTTGTGTGTGTGTGTACAGACCAGTTTACACCCAGAGTCTCTTTATGACAAGATTAATGACAGTGAGGTCATCGTTATTTTGTTTGTAGAAGGGTGGCATGACTCAAGTTTATAGTTTCTCATGTATTAAGTTTCACTTTTTGTGTAACATAAGCTGATGACTTCATGTACCGTATGTGTTAGCTGAAAACCAAAATAACACAATTTTACACAATTTTTATAACACCTATTGAATTATCCTCTGGCAAGACTCAACTTAAGTAGACACTGATACGAGGAACTAACTCCTTCCAACTTACTGCATAAATGCATACTAATAGAACATAAATCATTAACGGTTGAGATGAAAAGTGTAATACTTTAGCCTAAATATTACAATATCAAATGCAGTACATACTCAGAATGTAATTTCGTACATAGCTCAAAGGGATAGCTCACCCCCCCTAAAAAAATTATATTCTGTCATCATTTACTTAACCTCAAGTCATTTCAAACCCAAAAGACTTTTATTCATCTTCTAAACACAAATGAAGATATTTTAATATTCTCTCATACTTTTTGTCCATACATTAAAAGTCAATGCGACCAAAACTTTTAATGCATTATAAAGTACACTGTAACTCATTTATAAACACTGATCAATATATGCATAGAGCACATAAAATATGGTAAACACAAGCTTAAAGTGGGGGGTACAATGCTGTTTCATGCATTCAGAGATGTTTACGCTGTTAAAGAGTTGGATTCTCATGCTAAGCATGGACAAAGTTTCAATTTGGACGTATGACGGAGTATTTCTGTGCCAAAAATCTTACTTCCGGGTTCGTACAAGTTTCGGAGAGTTTTTTTCGATCGTGGCTCTTAATGACGTAAACGAGGGTGGCACTCCTTATATGGGCATTTCTCTCGACCAAAGGGAGAGCGAGATCACGCCCATCAACGCGCTTCATCTGGCGGCAGCGTTGCACGGGATTTGCTCGGGAAGAATGTCTCCAATTCAAAGGAGTGCGTTTTGGTTGTAAGGGAAAGATAACTTTGTTCAGCTTCCTAAAGAACCCAGCGTTATGTAAACAGTGAATACAGTTAGTTTTTTCCGGGGCAGCAACGGAGTTTCAAAAGAGTGTTTGTTGACGAACGTTTTATAAACAAGGCCCAGTTCAACGCTGGATTTGCACATCGTTTGATACTGAAAGATGGAGCGGTCCCAGCTATAAAAGAACCTGGTCATGATTCAGAACTGCAGACGGTAAGTGAAACGGCATCAAATGTCTGTATGGTTGGCATTCGGCGCCCAAGTGCTCGTCACTCTTTAGCTCCGCCCATGGCGCGCCTCCAGAAGCTCGGCTTTTTCCAGAGAGAATCGTAAAGCTGTATCTTTCTTTTATAAATATGATAAAACTAAAGACTTTTTGGAGATATGAAGGATGCAGTACTACTCTATAGGTACTCAAGATTTACACGAGATTGGGTGAAACTGTGTGTGTTATGCCCCCTTTAACCATACTTGCTTGAAACACAAAAACAAACCCCACTTTCAGGCATCAAGCAAGCATTTCTGAGATACTGTTTACCATATCTGATGTGCTCTATGTATTTGTGTTGTTGATCAGTATTTATATGAATAAAAGCATAAATTAAATCTGGTCATCATATAAAGCAATCATGTTTCAATAATATGGATTACTTTTACAATGTCTCTATGAACCGAACCAAAGTTTTTATTATATGTAGTTTCAATGAAGGGACAGAAATCTCCAACTTTTCATTAATTAATTAATTAAATATCTTCATTTGAAGGTTTGGAATCTCATAAAGGTGAGTAAATTAAGACAGAATTTTCATTTTTTCTATCCCTTTAACACTTCAGCTAAGTTAATTATTTTGCAAGGACTGTACAACTCAACACACCAAAACCAACATGGACCCATTTAGGAATGAAGGGCAAACTGTTGAGTAACCTAGAAATGCTGTAATGTAGCCTCTACTTTATATGTGTGTGTTTATGTACTCAACAGCAGTCATTTTTACACTTTAGCTGTGTTCTTGTTTGCACTTTATCACACACTGATAATGTCGAGCCAAAGGCTCACTTCCACTACAAACAATGGCGCACAAACACACTCACACTGTGGCATTGTTTGGAGGTCGCATTAATCTCTATCACACACTCTAATCCAAGGAACATACTTTTTCCCTTACAGTTATACTGCAGTAATCATATTTAAAAGGACCTGTTCAATAATATTTGCTTATGAGTTTAGAAAAAGCAGTGTGTGTTCATTTACTCATACATGAATTATTAATGATCATCTAAATGATAAATTTATCAGCAGTGCACTGACTTTCCTAGTTAGTGTCCTTGGACAAAACAGTAGCACACATCTGACAGCACAAACATAGTTGAGATAAACGCATTAACCACGGACCAACATCTGACCTCTCTCTCTTTTTCTGTCTCTCTCTCTTCTTCTATCAGGCCTCATTCTCTCTCAGTATGTCTTGAATTTCACCTTCAAATGCCATTGCCATAGTTTGTTTGTGTGTGTGTGTGTGTGTGTGTGTGTGTGTGTGTCATAAAGGCAGGATGTGATGAATAAACTCTTCAGGGCTATTATATTATTTTGTCTATAGCACACACACCCTTTAAACACTAAGAAATATTTATGCACGTCACACATACAGGTAGACAGGCCTGTATGTGTGGCCATATGATCAAAAAGCTGGTTTTCATATGGTCTTTCAACATCAAAACACTTTCATGCACACTCATGCGTCATCATACATGTACATGGAAAACCTGTGTAGGGAGCCCGGGAATAGTTGTCATACTTTTCACTCCAGTAAATATTTCTTAGAGTAAGTTTATTTTTGACAGTCATTTTCTGCACAGACATTTTAGAACAAATAGGTATTTAAAATAAAGTAAACATTTCTGTTATTATTCAGGACAAATGCAGATGCAGTTTATTGAAAGTGTCAACCTTTTTTCTCACTCTATATGGCATCAGTTGTCACAACAAGACCTGCGATTACATTGCCTATTGTCAATGAAAAGTTAAGTAGAAAAACAATTATGAAGCACAATGAATAGACATTTTAAAAAGTAACATACAAAAATATAAAACCATCATTAAACCATTTGTCATGCCCCTGGACTCATTGTGTTGTGTTTTCCCTGCCCAGGTGTGCCGTGATCCCTTTAATTAGTCATTCCTTGCACCTGTGTTTTCCCAATCACCCAGTGTTTAAAAACTCTAGTCCTTTCAGTTGGTTTTTGTCGGGGATTGTACGTCTTCCTGTGTGTGTGTCCTATGCTCCTGTCTGCCCCGTGTACCCAGTGGATTATTATATTAAAAGAAGATTATCATGTATTCCTGGTCTCCCCGTTCCTTGCTCCTCGCCTTAAGCTAAATTGTTACACCATTATGAATGAATTATATATAATTCATAAATATTATCAACTAAAAGAATATCATTATTTATATATTATAAATAATAGTTATATAAGCATTATATTGTACATAATATTAAATTTTTTTTAAGCATTTGATACCCTTCTCCTGAAAGCATTTCCTTTCAGTTAAGGATACGTTCACCGATTTTTAACCAGCTTTGTATTTTTACAATGTTGTTAGTATATGAAAACGAACAATGTATACTCTTTCTCTGAGTTTCCTGCACCCAGATATTTCTTTTCATTTGCCACAAAAAAAATTCTGCATCATTTTGTGTCATCCGGTATGACTTTGGACATTTTCAGGGATTTTGTTTAAAGTTTTGACAGAGGGGTGGCAACAAAATCAAGTGAAATTATGGGTGTTGATTTTTTTTGGTAAAAGGGAACGCCACAACCCTTTGTTCAATGCATGTGTCCAAAAGCACACTTATGACTCAAAATGTTACTATAGTTACTGATATATAGATATATTGCAGCAGTTTCATTCGACAGACTTCCCTATTTGAAAGTTGTGTGGCATTAAATATTCTTCTACAAATGAAACAATTCTTTTAAAACTTTAATGTAAATTGTTGCTTGTTTGTTCCTTTTCAAACATGTGGGTCAGATGTAAACAAATGAAACATAAATTTTTCAAGTAAACAAGCTGTGCCATATTTTAGAGGCTATATTTATAACATACAAACAAACAAGCACAGAAACAAATCTCAGCTGACTGTCGTCAGGCATGGTTGCCTGGTACCTCTGGACATGAGTTCTTACGTCTTATACTGAGAGCCCTCAAGACTAATGAGAGAGAGAGAGAATGATGTAAAACACAGTCGCCTGTGTCCACTATATCACAGCCTTTGAAACTGTACATGTAAAACAAACACAATTGTCTGCATTCAGTCATTTGGAGCAGCTCAAGCCCAAACACTATATATGGTCAAAACTCTATAGAAAAAAACATGCTTTAGTGGCTCAAATAAAACCACCCTTAAAATGTTTGGCTAAATGTCATAACAGAAGATACAGTCAAAATTTTACCTGGTTTATTTCAGACTTCCCTTGATGTACATCTTCAGAGTGACATCATCACTCACTGTTTATACAGCAATGCTGAGCTTTACAGAGTCTAAACCACACATGCTTCTAGACACTCACTATATATCTGTCAGCTGATCTGCTATATATTTATAAATTGATGTGATCGACCTCTGTCTCTTGTGTGCATATGGTGTGTTCTGGTTACACTCCATTAGCATGTGGTTTAATGTTTATTGAACGAATGTTACTTTGTGTCAGTTAATGTCCTAGAATTGCGCTGAGGTCATTGAGGAGAGTCACTCACTTTATTAATATTATACAAATATTATAGACTTCAATTCAACTCATTAGAGACTTCTAAATATTCAAATATTTTACAGTGAGTACTGCATTGATAGAGGACAACATTTTGAATACAGTAAATTTGTTTGTTTGCTCTGATACTATATAATAGGTGAAAAACAATATGTGAAAAGAGATGTATGTCCCAATTCACAGTATTCATAAAACTGTAGATGAAAAGTACTGAGATTATGACACTTTACTATCTCGTTGACAGCATGGCTGACATAGTACATCCTGATTTTATTCATACTATATTCATTCATACTTTATTTAACACATATTTAATAAAGTGTTTTCTCAATATTTCAAACATTTCTCAATGGTAGTGTAAAAAAACACCCTTTTTAAGCTGTCAAAATCAGTTCTGTTTTCAGCAAGCTGTTTTAGTGCATGTTCCTCTAAATGCTAATGAATTCTGCTATCTCCGCCCCTCTCCCTCCATGGGGTGACGTGCAGACTGTAAACTTCAGCCGCGAACTTGCTAACTAGCACATTATTAGGAAAGGTGATTTGCTAAGATTCATTAAAAAAAACCTTATACTCACTTCTGTAGAAGAAGCTGGATCACGAATGATTCACACGAACATAGGCAGATCGGGAATCTGCGCATTCCCTTCAAAAACGAAAGTAATGTTAATCCACTGCGTCTTCAGTGACTCAAATGTCGGGAGTAAATGATGACTGCTATGTTCATTATTATATCCAACAACAAAACACCTCAATCGGACACATTCTTGTCTTCCCCTGCACTGGAGTTAACACAATGGCAGACAGCTCACAGCTCACTCAGGGTGAGACGGCCTTGTCAATCAACTATCAACTACCGTGGGAGCGGCCTGTGCAGATCTACTCCATTCTGACAGGAATCTCAGAACGGCCTGATTTGAGAAAGGGGATTTAAAGAAAAAACACTGGGTGGATTTTTATCATTATAGGGTGGATGTGTACACATATTTCCAACACACATTTATGTTCAAACAACATGTAAAGTGAATTTTGCATCCGATGACCCCTTTAACAGTCACAAATTGCTCTTCAAATGTCTACTCAATATGCAATTTTTGGCCAAAATTATATCTAAAGCAACTTCCTGTTGTAAAAGAACATGCTGAATGCATTTCCTGTCATCAAAAGGCAGGGGGAGATGTGAGAGAGAGTGAGTTGTATATAACTTATCTCCTTTGAATAAATGTTTTTGAATGCTTGACGCATTTAAATATCTTTAGTGATGATTTTACTGGATTTACAAACTATAAATTACAGACTCCCCAAGCTTCTGGTACAAATTTAACGCTCACTCAATGACTAACCAGTGAGCATAGAGCAGGGATCCTCAAATCTGGCCCACGAAATCCACTTTCATGCAGAGTTTAGCTGTAACCATAATCAAACACACCTGAGCATGCTAATCAATGTCTTCAGGATCATTCGGAAAATCACAGGTAAGTAAGTTTGATCAGGGTTGGAGCTAAACTCTGCAGCGCATTGGCCCTCCAGGGCAAGATTTGAGGAACCCTGGCATAGAGCATCTGACCAAAAACTGAACCTGTGAAGTGCCATGTTAGTTTTCCTTAATGAGGACAGACAAACACAGGTTGGAGGCAGTGTGTAACAGGTGGTTTATAGCGAGTCATTCACGGTTCAGTAACATATCAGACAAGCTGAAATTCCAATGAATCAGTAAGAGCATTCAACTGAAGCCAGGACACTAATGCATTATTTAGTGACCTACATGTTGACTAAAATATTTGACTGATAGACATGTCAGGACAACTAGATGAGCCCCAGAGACAGATCCCCAGTAAAGACCTTGTCTCCTAGACGGTCACTAGGACAAGACCACAGGAACCAGTCGAGTCCTCTGCACAATGTGACATTGCTGCAGTCTCGATTTGAACTGCTGGTTTCGTCTGGCCAGAGGAGAACTTGCCCCCCAACTGAACCTGGTTTCTCCCAAGGTTTTTTCTCCATTCTGTCACCAATGGAGTTTTGGCTCCTTGCCGCTGTCAGCTCTAGCTTGCTTAGTTGGGGACACTTAATTTCCAGCGATATCGTCGACTTGATTGCACAGATTCTATTTAAACTGAACTGAGCTGGATGATGACATCACTGAATTCAATGATGAACTGCCTTTAACTGAAAATTTAGTGTTTACCATTGTAATTTTGCATTAATGACACACTATTTCCTAATTAATGCTGTACAGTTGCTTTGACACAATCTGTATTGTTAAAAGCGCTATATAAATAAAGGTGACTTGACTTGACTTGACATGTGCACATTAATGCAGAATCGCAGACACAACCACACAAACCAACTGATTTTTTTGTGTGTGGTGTATTCGTTTTCTCTCCCCTCCCATCCAAACTGATAGAGTGACTAAAATAAAAAATTACCCTCACCCACAACCTTTCAAAAGATTGTAAAAGTATTAACTGTCACTTTTGATCAGTTTGCTAAATAAAAGTGCTAAAAAAAATGGTAGTGTAGTACTAAGTAAAAACAGTAAAGCTAAAATACATTAAGGTAGATGAAAAATAAATATACAAATAAATATTTTTCTTCAAATTTTCATAAATTAAATGCAGTAAACATACTACTAACTATTATTGTATTTTGATATTTTTCACATTTTACAGTAATTCACATTAATGAGAATAAGATGGTTTTGCATTACGGTAAAGATAATTTTTATCATATCATTATCATAAAAACAGTGTCACAATGCAAAAATACGTAATGGTCCTACAAACAGGCACATTTTTCTTTCTGCAAAATATAATTTCTTATTCTAAATTTTGAATTTGGGGTCAAAGATTGTGTGTTTCACATTGAGACCGACCTCTCTAATGCAATCCTATTAGTGGCTAATACACAAAACCGAACCTCACACCATTAAATCCTCATCTGGTGACAATCTCTTTCCTCTTCGTTACATTTTTCTGCCTTATCCCTCCATTCTGTTATTTCTCTCTGTTCTTTAACTCCAGTCACTCTCATCATATCACAAAGCTTTTTGAGCCTGGTTAATATTTTCCCTCTGTAAATTCAAAGTATGAGATCAAAGCCTGTGTGCGCTTTTAGAGTTTCATCCTCTTTCTATGCATCTCTCGATCGCGCCCGACTCAGAAACCCTTTTACATTGCAAAAACACAACACTTGAATTACCATAATGGAACAAGGCAATAATGATTTTCTACCATGCTGCTTTTACCAAAACCAGAGGAGCAGCCACACAAGCACCAGAGGGAGGCGAGAGAAACAGAGAAACTTCCTGCAACACTCTTTCCTTGCCCCGCTTGGCTTCATTCCAAATCATTTCAATTTGTGAAAGAATCTCTCCAGAGAGACATGCATCAAAATAATTTCTTTGTCTGAGGTATATTTCTGCTCGCTCGAAAGAGATACTTCAACCTTTTAGTTTGATGAGAGAGTGAAAGAGAGGGGGGGGGTGGCATCTGTTGCACAGCCATCCGAAACATATGCAAAAAAACATTTTGCATCTTTTTCCCATTACCCTTTTATATTACAGCCACCGCACAGAAGCTCAGGCTGCATCTGGACTTCCCAGCATCCACTTCTCCCCATATGGCCACGACAGGGACTCTTTAGTGGTTTTCTTTGCGCACTGATCAGATCTCAGGCTCAGCGTCGGAAGGGCTGAACCTAGATCAGCATAAACAGGCATCCTGCAATGAGACGAGTCAGGAAAAACCTCCATTTGACAACTTAACCTTCCTCAGTATTTCACAAGCCATCCTGTTTTAATTACCACCTCCAGTGGCCAATTACAGGCCAGCAATAAAGAAAGGGATGAAAGCGAGAAGGGACCTAACAAGGCATGGGTTTTACATCCTCCACCATCACCTCCACAGAACAATCAGTGATTTCCATTAGTCAGGCCTTTTCTGATTGAAACGGGGAGGGTCTTGTTAGTGTGTATGTGTGTGTGAATGTGTGTAGGGAGAACTCCAGTCTTCCTTTGTTTTCTCAAGGCTGCATCCTGCCATTAAGGGTTTGAATGGGTTTCCTTGCTGGCACAGTCATGCTTGGTGCAGATCCCGAAAACAACACCGCCAACCAACCACAAACAAGCAGAATGAGATAAAGATATAAACAATAACAATAAAGATATATTTCTAAAAGTTGTTCTCAATATTAAAGAATAGCAGATTCCACACCACAGCTATATAAAGGCACAGAGAAACAATATAGTTGGAATCACTTTCAGAACAATTTTTTCCAGCTGATGAACGATAAAAAACATTGACAACAAATCAGAATCAATCCTGTTATAACAAGCTCGAGAATTTAAAGCAGCAGACACAAGACACTTAGAATAAGCAGATGATATTGTCCACTGGTGTAGACGCTAATATAGTTATCTTTATAGTTATTGTTCTTGGTGTGAACAGACCTTAAGACTTTGATATTTTTTAATGTCCACCAGGCAAAAAAGTCAGATAGTCTGATTATCAATATACATTTCCTTAAACATTTTTGTTCTACAACATAAACTCTACACACTCACACGGTATTGGTATTTTCCAATGGTAATTCCAATGGTATTTTCTAGTAACTTAGAAACTGTCTGATTAATTAAATAAATAGTCTATTATGTATGTATGTATGTATATTGGCATAATTTGTTCATGATTCCATCACATTGTATTTCATTGAATGCAGTCTGCAATGCACGTTTTTTACGTTTTTTTATTTTCATCTCACCACATTCAATTCAGACTGCAAATCTGAGTAAAATATTAATTGCCATAAGATTGTAGATTCAGCAGCAGCATGCAGCACCACTAAAAAAAGCAGTGCAGGAAGTACTGGCATAATATGCATTTTTACCTACTAGCCTGATTGCACACAGGGTGCATGAATTGAAGTATGATTCCTGTCTATAGTAGAAACGGGAGGGACAAAGATGGCAAAGTCTAATGGGTTTTGAAAAATCACTTTCCCTACGAGTAGTGAGTGCATGACTAAAGAAAGAATGGTGGTAAAAAAGTAATGGTATGCCAGAGAGTGCATCAAACAAACTAAAAGCAAGGGTCAACATTCAGAACTAACTCAATAATATCTAAGAACAGATCAATGCACACATATTCCTTGGACTGTGTCATCATGTCCCATCTTTCTCTCAGATCAATACTTTCCAATCAGCGCAGAGCTCAGCAGCTCTAGACTCCGTCCCCTCCCACTGACCCACAGCACCTCCATCAATCATGATGGCTTATCACATATTCATGAGCAGAGTCAGTCACTGGCCAATGAGAGCAGGTAATTAAATGTGTTTCCTTTGAGAGATATACACTACAATTCAAAAGTTCAGTAAGGGGTCAGTAAGAGTTTTTTATTATTATTTATTTAATCAAGCAAGGATGCATTAAAATGATTAAAAGTGTCAGTATAGACATTTAGAATGATTTCTAACTGTTTTCAACATTTATAGTGTTCTTGAGCACCGAATGACCATATATGAAGGATTTCTGAAGGACCAAATGACACTGAACACTGGAGTAATGGGAGCTGAAAATCACACACAAATAAATTACATTTTAAAACATATTAAAATAGAAAACTTTTATTTAATTATTTATAT
>NW_015505231.1:1689807-1703153 GCF_001515645.1 Sinocyclocheilus grahami
TATATATATTTCACAATATTCTATATATTCTGTTTTTGCTATATTTTTTAGCTTGGGTGAGCATAAAAGGCTTTTTTAATTTTTTATAAAACTTTTGTAAGGCATGCTTTAACATATAGCACCAGAATGCCACACACACAAACGTACTACACTTTTGTACCAGACAGATCCAGGCTGAGAAAAACAGATAGACACTCATTAAAATAAGCACATGAAACATTTAATGAGACACAGAGAGCTGTTTCCTACCACCCTGCAGTGTGAGTTTTATTGAGGGTGCAGCAGTCTTTACTCAGCTCTTCTAGCAAGGGTTGCCACAGTAGGGACCGTCACACCTCCCCCAGAGGGAGCACACACATAGTGTCACACACCACCACAGAAACAGGTCGTTACATCTCCAGGTGTGGCGCACACAGAAGCTCAAAGGTCTGCTAACATAAACACCCAGTAGCTGCATTATTGCATTGCCTTTGGCTGCTGAAATCAGTTATTACTATGTAACAGTTTGAACAACTTTAATATAATTTTATATAATTTCACCTGTACTGCATCATAATACAGAGCAGACAAATGACCTCAAAAGATGGTAACTGGGATTTTGCCAAGCAGGACATGCTCTTTTAATTGGTTGATAGCAATGTTGTTCTAGGACCAACAAGGACTTATATTCAGTACCATGTCCTACTTGGCGAAATCCTGGTAAGCTTGAAGGAGTCTGTGAGCACTGAACACATACCGATGAGTCAGGACACTGCATTACTGTCCATTCATCCTCTACTGGGGACAGTTGTCTGGGTGTGTGTGCCAGAAAACAGAGGGTGACAGAAACATCTGTCTTTGTAATTCTGATATATCAGGACATAGGATCTACTCCGAGCCTCCTGCAACACAAAACGCTTTTGTACCAGAAAGTTAATCTGATTGTTACGCTTGAGCACTAATGGATTGGAAGTAATATATGATGGCGTGAGTCTTATGGGTGTGAGCCTTTGTGTAGGATGTGTGCGTCATACATTTTAGTAAAAGGCACTGGAGCTATGACAATAATGAGCAAAAATGAGCATTCAATAGCTTTCACTGTCATAATTATATTTCTGTCATGACAAATTTCGGAGGGATTGGCATGGTAATGTACATGACAATGTTAATGTATTTGGTCTTGGCAGAATAGATCTGATAGATACCGAGACTTGCTACTGCCAATACATCCACAACATGCTGCGGTAAGCATGTAAGAAATACTGCTGCTGCACATATAACATGAATAAACCCCCATATAGCATACATGATCACCCTGTAGCAGATCTATACAGGTGGAGCTGGGGAAGCTGGAGGGTTTCTGAAGTGCGCTGCAAACTGTTACAGCAAACAAAAGCCAGGTATTTGATTGATTTGATTGAGTTATATTGCACAGTAAGCTCATTGGCTACCGATACAGGAGAGAACCAATCAGCTGCCATGTGACAATGTTGTCGCCGAGTCAGATTGAGCTAGACCTATCGGACTGCGCCATCTGGAGTTACATGCCAGAACTCTGTATTTGTTTAAATATGTATTCAGAAGTTATTTAGCTCGCATTAGCATCACTGTACTTTGTGTACTTTAAGAAGCGATACCACAATTAGACGCTGCACTTATTTAACAAAGACCAGCATGGTCATCTCTGGGAGTTATGTAAATTACACTGAGATTAGTGAGTTTTACACAATAATTAATTGCTTTACGAGTCCAACAAAAAAGAAGTAACACTGTAAAAAATAAATCTCATTACACACAACATTATCCATTAATTTTACGGACATTTCTGTTAACTCTAAAACACAATGCAATTAAGTGTAAAATTCAAAATACTGGTAAAAAAAAAACTGTAAAAAATAAATATGGAAAAATACCTTCAAATTATACAGTATATTGTGCCCCATTTTTACAGATTTTTTTTAGAGTGAACTTTGGCATCACTACTCAGAATGTTTTCAAATCTTTCAAACTTGTATGTTTACGCTCATTCTTTTTTGTCTGTCTTTCTGTCATCTGTCCTTTACTACTTCTTCGGCCTTACAGGTACTGATTCTCCCATTGTCTCCACTGGTAAAGCATGAGAGTAAGTGTGTTCCATTGTCTAAAACATATTTCTTTAAGGGGTCATGACATGAGAAATCAAATTTGCCTCATAGCTTAAAACGTGCTCGTCATTATAAACAAATAATTTATTTAACTATGCTCTAAAAACAGCTTGTTTGAATATTGTGGGATTTGTGAAATCACACGGGCAAATACATTCGCATCTGACTGCCATCATCACATCATTGCACCACAGGCCCTGCCCACTAGCAGCTTGCAAGGCAGTGTAATGGAGTTTGCAAAGAAACTTTTGTTGAAAGATGAATCAGCCAACTGACAACAGCTGTATCGCAAACATAAGCATATAATTTCATAATGCTTTGTCTGTAAATTACAGTTTTATATAGATAATGTCTTCAAAACACTGCATAGCATGTGGTCATACTATTTCCTATGCAATGACATTTCCTATGCAGTCATAAAGCACCCCTTAGAAACTTGTTTGTGCAAAAACCTTTATTAACATTTTAAGTGAACCTCAAGGAACATATTAAAATAGTAAAAATATCCATGTCATGACCCCTTCAATGTGTAAAACCTTTTAAATTATTGCCAAACTACAGAATGTACCTTTAACTGAAAAGGTCAGACTTTGAATGCTATAAAACTACTAAACACGAATTTAAAGTAAAAATCGATATCGAAAAATCAGAAAATTCATATTTCAAGCAGTGAGATTAAAAACTTAGAATGCTTTATAGCTGGAAAATCTGGATAAGTTTCTGAGAAGAGATGAGCAAAAAACAAAACACAGGCATGCATCAAATGTGACTTCACACCATTTTACCATCATTACAAACGACTCCAGGTCAAGCAAACAGATGGCAAACATAGACTGACATGCCATTTTGGCTCTCTCAGTGACAGATTTATCCTCCTTGTCTGAGAGTCAGTTGGGACGAGGTTGTGGATTTGTGTTGTCTTAGCTGAAATTGTCAGTCTGGGTTGTTAGGTAATCCGTCTGACCATTAATCAGTTCATAAAGTCATTTTGTAACATGGATTTAATAAACTGAGAAGAAACTGGGATTAAAAGTGTAAGAAAAAGACAAAAAAGCTTAAGTAAAGGTCATATCCCTAAACAGACTAGACAACCTATTCAAAAAGGAAGCGTGACCTCTGACATTTGACCCAAGCTGTCTGCCACGCTGGTCTTACCCTCCAATGCCTGAAAGGACCTTCATTAGACCTTGGGTACTATTAGCCTGTTTTGCTGTTTTTATTATATTACATTTACATGAATATACCCTTGAAAAAAGATAATCTAATCAACACTGCACTTTAAAGTGTTTCTAAAGACATGAAATTAAATCAGAGGAATTCCCAAGAGAGCCCCTTTGTAGACATCTATAAAACATTAACATCGGCAAAACAGATCATGAACAGGATCATATAAACTGTGCACCTTGTGTCACAGAAAATATTTGGTTTATTTATGCAGGACTGAGCAAAAGGTCAAGAATTTGGCAAAATGCTGCACACAAAAAACTGCACTATACATCCTCCCATTACAAATTCTTAACACAAAGTTAAATTGTTATACCATGAAAATGAATACAGCTCTCATTAGTCTGCTTACGTTAGCTATGACATTTAACACAGAAAGCCCATTGCCTCTTTGTTAGGAATGCAGCACAAAACGTCTGTGAGGTTTTCTGCTGATGCACAGGAGACCATATAACACTGTAGGAGTGAGCTGTGAGAAGAATGCAAAAGTCATGACCATGTGTAGGTGGCAGTGAAATATCCGAAACCAAGGCACAAGATTCACCTTATTAAACCTGTCTACTTTTACATTCCTTTATTTATTACCGCTATTTCTCCATGTTTCTTACTGCATTCCATTTTATATTTCAAACTGCTTTGTTCTGATGTTTGTTTTGAGATTTTTTGAGACATGAAGCCAACATGAATATGCTCATTCCACATCACCAAACAACCAGCCCTGAACTTTAAAATGGAAATCCTGAATTCTACAAATTGTCCGTCATTGTCTAAAGCTTGTTTCCAAAACAGGAGATTTTGATTCAGTCACGCTTCACAATGCCACATTAATGTGTGAAATGGTGACCATTGTGTTTCAGCTCCTAATCATTTTCATGTGAGCAGTCTTAGAAACAACACTATTCGAGGGTACCCATATGAGCCAAGGATTTTTCTTCAAACAATCAGGCAGTGAAGCCAGACGCACATGGACTGCACTAGAGTATAACACATTTTGAAAATCACAGGAATGTGAAAGCTAAGTATTATTATCATGGCCTCCCATATCACTCTCTCTACAGCAGCCAAACAAATAAAAGACTGCAGTCTGCAAACAAAAAAATGTTCTCATTGCTGGTCACACAGTATAATACATTTCATACAACAGTGCTTTTATTGCATTGGTCAAAAGATGTTCCTGATATTTAGTATAACAGCACCCGGCTTTCCTGTTTTCACAGCATTCCTGACCAGAGTATTGTCAGTACAACAGCACAACTGTAAGTGTATGAAACCCTTCGTGCATAAAACCTTTCTAAATGACATTGATTTGGCAGAAATATCTTTGGACAGAATATGCTTAATGCAAAAAGTACTTCTACAGCGGTACTGAGAGTTTAAAATGGGCCAGTGAGTGGACAACAGTATCTAAACAGTGCACAGGTGAGGAGGGATGATCAAGGTGCTGTAGTGTTTTTAAGTACATTTCCTTCTGTCCTTCCTTCAGAGTGGCATTTCACATAACTTCAGCACCATCATGCCTATGGAAAGAGCAAATCACTATCTACTATGCTTTATGCAGTCTGCCCCAAACTGTCAACTGCTGTTTCACGGTAGTCTACATATAAATGTGCAAGTCTGACTACCTGCACGTGGAGCGAACTATACTGCTGAGAAAGTGAGAGAGTCTCTGCAAAATAAGGCAAACACGAGTGTAAACACATCATTCACATTTACAAATCCAGAAAAACAAAGTTGGAGGAAACATGACTGCCCCCAGGAATGTTGACACACACATATTAATACACATATGTATTTCTCCTTTGAAATTAGGCATACATGACATTTTATTAAACGTTTTCTTGACAAATATAGGAACATAGGCCTACTAAGTGCTGTAATATATAATGTGTTCATTGAGTAAATTGCGTATCTCGTTTATAATGCTATATTTATTGCAATACATGTGTAGTAGGCTACTTCTGCACACTGTACACTCTTAAAAATAAAGGTGCTTCAAAAGGTTCTTCAAGAGATGCCATAGAAGAACCATTTTTGGTTCCACAAAGAACCATTCAGTCAAAGGTTCTTTACTTTTGTAATCTGAAGAACCTTCTTTCGCCACAAAAAACCTTTAGTGAAACAGAAAGGTTCTTCAGATGTTAAAGGTTCTTTATAGAACCATTTAGACAAAAAGGTTCTTCTATGGCATCGTGAAGCACCTTTATTTTTAAGAGTGTATAGTGTTATTATTGTGTGGCTGCACACGGTATCAAGTATCTATCTATCTATCTATCTATCTATCTATCTATCTATATATATATGTGTGTGTGTGTGTGTGTGTGTGTGTGCGTGTCTATCTATCTATCTATCTATCTATCTATCTATCTATCTATCTATCTATCTATGTGTCTGTCTTTCTTTCTATCTATCGATCTATCATACCCGAGTCATAAAGTAGCCTATAGGACTCGTCGAAAGAAAAGTACATGGAAACACTAAAGAGAATATTTATGATTACACAAAACACCAAACAAAAACAATACAGAATGGACAACTTCCACGAACCAAACTATTCCTGTCTCGTGTTTTAATCCTATGGGGATTAGAAAGTGTGCGCGCACAGGTTGTCACCTGCCTCCCGCCTATAGACTTTTCGCTGTTTCGAAAAAGGCAAAAGTTCGCACACCAAAAGTGTCAAAAAAAAAAACACTTTATTTCTTATTTGACTTTTTAAAACCGATTTTACTTGAGTAATGCTACTCTGTGTTTCAAACATTTCAGTGAGGGGTCTCATTCTAATAGGCTAGCTATCATTTTTTCTTTCATCATTTGAGCAGAACTCACCTCCATAGCTGTTGGCAGTCGCGCTCCAGGACGAGATCGTTGAACACAGCAGCACACTTACAACAAACAGACCGGTAACTGACTTCATGTTCCGACAACCCGAACCGCTCTTCTACAAGTTCGGAGACAGTCCTTTATTTCCAGTCTCAGCTCCAGGTCATTATAGCAAAAATGTTGTAGATTTGGCCACGCAGATTTGAAGGGGATTAAATAGTTAAGATATGAAATATCGATACTTATATCTACTAAATTAATTTAAAGTCAGCATATTCTTGTATTTGACAATAGAACAGAAATTCACAACGTTCACGGTGTTCTCTTTCTTTTGAGTCTCGAAATACTCTCCAAAGCAATTCAGCGCTTCCCACAATATGGGCAGAAACAAAATCTGCTTGCTTCCGAACTAATGTTAAACTTTCCCGAAGTTGAATCCAATGTTTAATACATTCGCTGTTAGAAGCTTAAAGCAGAAGACGCGCTTGTAGGCTGTCGTTTAAATCCTCCAGCCCGTGCTGAACACAAATTCAATTGTCCCGTTTGACCATCCGATATTCCTGTCCGAGTAAATTATATCTGTAAAGTCAGCATATTCTTGTATTTGACAATAGAAATTCACAACGTTCACGGTGTTCTCTTTCTTTTGAGTCTCGAAATACTCTCCAACGCAATTCAGCGCTTCCCACAATATGGGCAGAAACAAAATCTGCTTGCTTCCGAACTAATGTTAAACTTTCCCGAAGTTGAATCCAATGTTTAATACATTCGCTGTTAGAAGCTTAAAGCAGAAGACGCGCTTGTAGGCTGTCGTTTAAATCCTCCAGCCCGTGCTGAACACAAATTCAATTGTCCCGTTTGACCATCCGATATTCCTGTCCGAGTAAATTATATCTGAATATGTCCAGTGTGAGATTTCAAAAACATATACAACAGAAAGCCAAATGTACAAGCCTAAGAAAGAAAGCCAAAAGCGTGAATTCGCTTTCCAGCCGCCTGAATAATCTCTCATAGGCAACAGAGGCGTCAGTCAAATCCTAGTGTGCCCCGCCCCGTGCTCTACGTCACAACAACAGGTAAAGCGTCTTGAGTTCAAAGGAATCGTAAGGAATTTCACGTTTCTGGTTCCGATTCTAATTCCTTTGAACAACTCTTGCTACTGTAATGATTATTTCAGTACTTTGACGCAAAAATACTTTGAAAAAGACTGATTGCATGAAGCCTACTGCCCTCAGCAGTCTGTTGTCAAATGATGATCATTTCAGATTTCAACAACTATAACCAATCAGAAATAGCCTACATGCAATTAATGCATGCATGCAATTAAACAATTGTTACCAACTATATATTGAATAGCGGTATTAAACAAAAGTGATAACATCATTTATAAATTCATTATAAAATTCCATTGATTCACTGAAGAGAAAATCTTTTGTTCGGGAATCGGATTATACTGGTAGGCTAAATTAGAACCGGTTCTGCAGAACCGATTATCGTCCACCCGATCAAGATCATATATTAGGCTACCGAGCTCAGTAGCCTAGTAATGATAGGCTAATGATGATTATATGATCAATTTTCCAGATTTTATTCTATTCAAATATTTGGAAATTAAAATATAAAACCTGTCCCGGTTAGTGGCAGGAGGAGCTGTCATAGGCTATATTAGCCTATTTATGATTAATATAAGTCGTTGTCGCGACGGAAGCGTGTATGAAGCATGAGAAGGGCATAGAGGGAGTGCTTTGATAAATCCACTATTATTCCCGACAAAAGCACGGGGGAGGGCGGATTTGCGCAGGCCACGACCCGCTGTCCATCTGCCTCTCTGTAATCCACGCAAGAACAACGACATCTGAGGGCTTCAGCACTCTCTGGATTTCACGGGGCAGCAGGACAAAGGCCAGCGAATCTGAGAGGCGGCGAGCGGTCAAA
This sequence comes from Sinocyclocheilus grahami, assembly GCF_001515645.1. Lineage (NCBI taxonomy): Eukaryota > Metazoa > Chordata > Actinopteri > Cypriniformes > Cyprinidae > Sinocyclocheilus > Sinocyclocheilus grahami. The sequence continues at coordinate 1,697,907 of NW_015505231.1, forward strand.
GGTGACTGGAACAAGTTGCAGACTAAACAAATACAGTTTTGTTGAGCAACATCCAGTTTCTTCACCTAATTCTTGATTGCTCAAATCAGACTCGATGACTGCTGTTTGAACGATTATTTAGGTTATTATTTGCAATTGTTTGCAGTTTAAACATTGACACTCCTCCTGACGCCCCCCTCTGGACAGGTGAGAATCCTGTTTTACAGGATGGGTTTACTTTTATCTTTTTCTTTCTCGAAATAAAGGGAACGTTTTTGGAATATTGCTTTAATTGGCCAATCATTAAAATTGTATTATGTGTTTCCATCCTGTTTGTCTTTTTTAATGTTTTGGATGGGTTGTGCTATCTTGCAGGTAGTGACATTAGTGACTTCTCTTTTTGGTGGCAAAACAGTACAACAAATACAAGGAACTATTATCAGTTTGGGATCATTTTAATAATAAAAATTATAAAAAACTGCTCAAAAGATTATTTTTTAAAAAAGGTTGAAAACAATTTACTTGTTGACACCCTCATGTAAGCTAACTTTCAGTCCCTCAGTAAACAATGCCAATATTTTATTGCCACTAATGTAAATAACCAAGCTATAATTAATTACTCTGCCTATATTACATTCTTATACTCTCAACTAGCTGGACACGAGTTGGACACTCAACCTTACTGAACTCCAGAAAACTCTTTTATGGACCAAACAAAAGGACAGAAGCAGGCATAGGTGAATTCCTGGAGGCCAGAGTGTGCTGTGTGCTTTTAATAACTGTTCCCATATCAGCTTCCCATGCCTTTATCATCACAGACTATAACATGCAGTAACTGATCTCTGATCAGCTTCTAAAGTCTTTTATAGAAAGGTCATTTATAGAAAGACCAATCAGCTATGGCATGTTGAAAAGACCTTAAAGGGATTGTCATGGAACTTATCTGGTGGAGGACATTATTATTCTTCCCCTGAGCTGAGCGAGTAACACACAGTGTGAGGCCTGAACCCTTGAAGTGAGGTCTCGCTGTCCCCTGAGCATAAAGAAAGAAGCATTGCGGTTTACACAGAGACCCCTACAGAGACCTCTGATTGGGATATTTCAAAAGGGTCACATCCACAGTGTAATATCTTAATGGGGGGAAGTGGAAGAATTATATGTGTGTGAAAGGAGTTCAATTTCAAAACATAAAAACACATATGTGAGTATATCTATCACTAGAGTTTGTTACATAAAATCAGATTGCATGAATTGCTTGGTCATTAATTAAATGGAAATCGGTTAGCAAGCTCTTTAATTATGTGTATGTGTGTGTATCTGCTAGTGCCCATCAGTCCAAGACTGAAAGATGACATTGCAGGACAACTTAAACAGACACAGCTCTGGACAAACAGTATCACAGTTGGATTAAATCTTTGTCTGGACAGTCGCAGCCATACAAACCCTCATTAATTAGATGTGTGCATGTGTCTCTGAGTTAAAAATGTTGGACTACCAGATAATGTATTAGTGCGCTAAGGTCAGTGACAACACAGTGCAGCACATATTAATGAGGATACCAATTCACAGAGTTCAGAAATATAAATGAGAATAAAAATAGGAATATGTGCATATTGGTCTTCCAAAATAGAGAATCCGGGTTCCGTACAAGTTAAGCTCCGTTGACAGCACTTGTGGCATAATGTTGTCTACAACAATACATTTTTACACATTTTTACACTTAAAATAGAAAAGAAAAAATTGCTCACAGTGAGGTACTTACAATGGAAGACACAAGGTGTATACAACTGTAAAATGACAGTTGAAAGTGTGAAAAATGACTTGTTGGCTCTTTATTGTGTAAAGTTATTGTAACAAAGTTCGTAGTTCGAGAAGAAGGAGGCGGGAACCGGCGAACATTTAAAGAAGATTTTAATAAACTAAACAAACAAAATGAAAGTAAAGCGACAGCCCCTCGCGGACGACTGCCGCACACAAAACACAAAATAAAGTCCAGGCCTGGTCCTCGCTCGTCTTTCACTGTCGTCACTCCTCCTTTTATCCTTCCGGAGCTCCTCCGTGGGACTCGAGACTGGTGAGTGGCACAGGTGTCGCTCATTATCAATTACTCCACCGGCCTTGCTCCGTTCCCATGGCTCTCGGCCCCGCCCCCACTCGTCACAGTTATATCCAAATTTACATCAAATTGCAAGCTTCACATTTTTGCTATTAAATCCTTTTTATTTATTTGTTTGTTTGTAAAAAAAAAAAACATTATGCCATTACTGCTGTTAATTAGGTATAACTTTCAATTGAACCCTAAATATTTTATAATTCTATAAAGCAGACAGTGATTTGTGACCAAAAGCTGTCCAATATCGCTTTGGCAGGCACAAGGTTCAAATCAAACTGACTTATAGTATGAACATGGAAAGAAATGTGCAAAACTACTGCATATAATAATATCGGAATATCAGCAGCTGTGGAAAAAAAGCAGATAAACACAGGAAATCATCAAAACACAAATGAATGTGTCCACAACCAGATGCACCCAATACAAGACTTTTTAATGCACAGATATGGGCACACGTTCTCAGAGCCGAATATTTTCCATTTCCATCAGTATGTGTGTGTAGGCTATTGCAGTACATTGGCCCCCTCTACCCCTCCCCCAGCCCTTACCTCTCACCTCCAATAACTCCTCACCTTCCTCTGCCTCATTACTCCAGCACTGTTCATTGACTGGCTGAGGGAGTGTGTTGAGTCATCAGCAGCAGAACTGCAGGTCATTAAGCGGTCCTGCCATTCACCTCCTGGTCTTCTCCACCCGTGTAATAACAGAATTACTCAGTCCTTCACCTCAGGCAACTGGACCAGCAGGACACAGGTGGTGTGATACCATCTGTAGTGATATTTGTTCACTATCTCTGGTCCACATCTCCAAATGGCCAATCTGGTTTGTGGCCCCTGAGTAGACAGACATGTCAGATGACTTCTAGCTCTGTGCTGGTGCTTGGTGAGGGGGATGGCGTGGGTGTTACATGTATGTTTTCCATCCCCCATCTTTGACAAGAAAAGGAATCACTAAGAATGTCAAGAGGAGATTCCATGTCATCTTATTAGACGCAAACAAAGAATAAGGGAGTACATATTTGATAATAATATTCAGAATTATTTTAAACGTTTGTTTAAGACATAATTGTAAATTTGTAAATAAATGAAAAAATTACACCATCATGGAATATTCTCTAGAAGTCTTGATTTAGTGAAAAATCTGAAAAAAAAAGTTAGGAATTGTATTTCAGATTGAACAAAAAATCACTTAGATCTATTTTAGACAGCAAAAAAAAACCTCAGCAGAACAAACCGTTCTTGTGTTTCCAAGCAACACACAGTGGCAGTATTTCATTTATGAATGAATCAGTGTTTTAAAAGAATCAGCTGAATGATTCATTCATAAAGACAGTGGCTGCATCTGAATATGCATACTTTCCTATAAAGTAGGCGAAAAACAGTATGTGAGTAGTGTTCAAATTCACAGTATTCATAAAACAGTCAGAACTGCTGATGGCTGAAATTAACCGGTAACACTTTAGAATACTGTTCCATCATTAATGAATAACTACACAAGAGCACATGAGTAATAAGCACTCTAGTAACTAATTAATGAATTAGTAAGTAAAAGTGCTTAGTCGAATGTGGTAGTTCACTATTAGCTAATCAGTAACTACTATTTTTTCATACCTCCCCAAGAACTACTAAGAACAGGTTCATAATTAATCTGAATAATGCATTATGTATAATTAATTCTAAAGTGAAGGTCATGGTAACCCACTAGTAATGAGTCAAGTATTACCAAATTCTTCAGAAGGAATTACTCATATTTGGATCAGTATTCTAAAGTGAATAACATGATTAATTCTCTAGTAATGACTGAAATCATTGTAAGCTTTTGAGGGTTTTGTAAAGTATTGGATAGTAGTTATTCAGGTGTTACTACATCCTTCTGAAGCATTGGTCTCAAACTCAATTCCTGGAGGGCCACAACTCTGCACAGTTTAGCTCCAACTCTAATCAAACGCACCTGATCCAGCTAATCAAGCTCTTCAGGATCACTAGAAACTTCCAAGCAGGTGTGAGTTGGAGCTGTTGAAGCTAAACTCTGCAGAGCTGTGGCCCTCCAGGAATTGAGTTTGAGACCCCGTCCACACGGAGACGCGTTTAGCTGTATACGCATACATTTTGTATAATATATTCTAACATATAGGCATTTCGTCCATACAGATCCGGCGTTTTGGGAGAGTGAAACCGATATTTTTTAAAACCGGGTCCCAGAGTGGATAAATCTGAAAACGCCGCCCTTGCGTTTTTATGTGGACAGCAAATCCGTATATTTTCTGAAACGATGACGTCATCAGCCCAAGTCTCGCCCCTAGTCAGACACCGCTACATCACGTAACAGCAACAAAAACATGAACAAACATGAAACGATTGTCTTTTTATTAACTAACATTAACACAGATTAATAATGTATTGTTTCATGTTCATTTGTATACCGCGCGCAAGGTTTATGCGTATGCTCCAAGTCTTCTTCTCCGTTTTTAGTGTATCTCTGTGGCAGAATTACAGATGTATACTACATCGTTTTGTGTCGGTTTTGTGGTTTCGTGTGGATGCAGATATTTCTTGAGATGAGGTGGGGGGGGGGGGGCGGATAGGGAAAGCTCTGGCTTCGTGTGGACGTAGCCTGAGACCTGTTCCAAAGGAGTTACAAATTTTTTGGATCAGTATTCTAAAGTGAAGATCATGATAGCTCCCCTAGTAATTACTGACATCATTGTAAACTTTTTGAGGTTTTTGTAAGGTTCTGGTTAGTAATTCATTTTGCTTTGGTAACACTTAAATCATTACTTGGGTTACCGTGATCTTCACTTTAGAATACTGATCCAAATAATTGGTAATTTCTTCAGAAGGATGTAGTAACACCCACAGTTGGCTAATCAGCTCAAGACAAAGTAATTGTATGTTCATAATCATGGTCATGGTTTTCAAAGATCATTAACCTCATTACAATGAAGCCAAACTGTTCAGGAAATCAGAATTAAATAACTTCATTTTGCAAATAAAAGAATGTTAATGTTGGACATGTTATAATGACTAATTTTATTTTATTTATTTTTTTCTGCCAATGCATGTGTCAAAAACACGACTGGCACAGACAAATAAGGTTAATTAAATCTTACCTGAAGTCACAGTGAGGTTCCAAAAGCCAGACGCCATACACGCTTG
>NW_015505231.1:1703578-1731951 GCF_001515645.1 Sinocyclocheilus grahami
CTCTGGAATAAAAAATACTGAGTGTATATTTAGATTTAGTTAAAAGTGACTGAAAATTATCAGCTTGAGTGGTGCAGATGGCTAAGTGCTTGGCCTTGGCTTTTTGACGCGATCGACTCGGTTCGATCCCACCTTTTGCCGAGTTTTTTCCCCTCCCTTTTCAAATCTTGTATTAGCAATGGATTCTATTTACACTAAGAGAAAATAGCAGTATTTTTAGCAATATGCTATTTACACTAAGTGCAAATACCTAGTTACACTATGTTAAAATAGCAGGATTTCTACTATCAAGTATACTACTTGTTGCAAATAGTGCCAATTATCTGCACTTCAGTATTGTAGTACATTATAAAACAGTATGCAATAATAACGTATTGAGTGTAAATTATAATTTAAATTTAAATTATTAAATGGATGCCACCTTATTGGTACAATAAAGCCCTCCCTACACCTACCCTAACCTTACCCCATACTTTATTTTCAACTTTTTGATTATTTCCCTAATTTTAATTGAAAATAAATGACTTTATGATGTGATACGAGATTTGAAAAGGGAGGGGGAAAAACTTGGCAAAAGGTGGGATCGATCCCGGGTCGATCGCGTCTAAAACCCAAGGGCAAGTGCTTACCCATAGCTGATATTCTACAGCCACTTTTAACTAAATCTAAATATACACTCCGTATTTTTTATTCCAGAGTAAAGGCAATTCATACAATACATTTAAACTGAGCTACTTTAGTACCATCTCCAAACTTTCTACCACGACTCTGCTGTTCTTCGGCTGGTTCTTCCTGTATACGTTGATTGACAGATGTCTCGTCCAGTCAGTCATTTTGTTATGTTCTTACACAAAGTAGACATAAAATATACTGTAAGTAAGGGTAACATAAGTATGTTTTCTGTAAATACACTAAAAAGTCACTAAACGTATGCTTGTGTTTAGCATATTCCTTAAAAGTGAAACTAAAAATATATTTATTAACATAGTATTTCTACTATATTTTTTTGAAATATACTAATAGTGTGCTTGTGTTTAGCATATTACTTAAAAGTGTAACTCAGCATATATTTATTACCAAAGTATTTCTAGTATACTTTTTATAAATACATTAAAAGTATGCTTCTGTTTAGCATATTTCTTAGAAGTATAACTAAGCATATATTTAATACAAAAGTATTTCTATTATACGTTTTAGAAATATATTAAAATGCAATTCAATATATTTTTATTGCACTTCAAATAAGCATGTTGGGAATACAAATGTATTATAAGCATACTACTTGAATTTCGAGTATATTTTTAATACATTTAATACTACGTCTTTTTCACCTGGGAGAACAGCTAGCGATGCCAAGAAAGAGGGTAGATAAGTTTATGGGAAATGTTGTTTACTTTTTTAGTCACTATAGAGAGAATCAATGTCATGAGTATTAAAGAAGGATGATATATTCCATATCTTGGATCAAATTTAAATGTGGCAAGAGAGAGCCAGTTAACTAGAGCGCAAGCATGAAATAAATAGGGGTTATAAATATATAATTATGCGTCATATTTTAAAAATAAATAACTTTCCAAAAAAAAAATTTCACATAAGGAAGGGATTAAGGCAGATGGCTGCTTTTGGGATCATGTTTTTCACAAATACACTCCCCAATGCTGAAAACACAAGATGACAGAACGCTCCGTAAAAAACCATAGTCCTTCCCTGAAGCGGCTTTGGCAATGTTTCTCTCTGATTACAGGTCAAATGAAGCCAAACTAGGACTCAGTAAAGTTCTGCAATTCCTATCCAATAAACTACTGGTTTATGCATGATGTTATGCTGGTACTGTGCTAATTATGAATTCTGTTTGATGGATAATTATGGAATATGATGCATCTAGGATCATGAGGGAACTATATTCCAAAAAAATGTGTAAGGACATGTAAGGAATTATTCTGAAATGAGTATAAATGTCTACATATGTGTATAAGCCTCCTGGCTTAGAGCATACATGCCACAAAAAAGTCTTATGGTTATGGAGGTGGCATCATATGGAGACTGTCTGGCTGTGAGCAGGGCTGAGAGAGCAAGCTGCCAGCCAGTATGACGGGAGGATTGCATTAGCTACGAGCACATGTGGTAGCTGCTGATTCTTGATTCTATGGGGAATATTTTTGGTAATGTTGACCTCAAGGCATATGTTGTAAGATATGACAGATCACATTCAAAGGAATTATCAAGTAAGAAGTGACATTTTGAGGGACTAATGCTTTGGAATTGCATTAGAAAAGGAAATATATTTGCATGAGCATAACAACAACCAGCTAGCTGTCTTTGCTATAATATTAACCATGTTACTGTCAACTACCTCTATTCTGGCAGAAAAATGTATGGCCATACAAAGCGATGAATAGGCAAATGATAAATGTGACCGTGCCTAGATGTGTGTGGTCAAATTATACAGCTGCGTAGTGCAGGATATAGTGTAAACCATTTCCCGCAGTATATGTTTACATACAAACAAAGATAACAACCCTCTTTTCCATCAACTTGACCTCATTTTTGTCTTTGTTCTTCTTCCTTCACATCAAAGCAAAGCACCGTGAGAGACGGGCTGAATATGTGAGAACCTGTCTGGCTTTTAGTTGCTCAATTACTTATGAGTTTAATAATTCAATTTTAACAACTTTTTTCAATATTTTAATAATTGTAATAAAAAAAACATATCAGGTCTGCCATTCTGTTCTATGAAATATCGAACTTAAGTCTTTGTTAATTCTTGTGTTCTTTTTAGATTGACTATGTTCTTTGTGTCTGAGACCTAATACTGTATTTTATTTTGCCTTTTTTTTATTATTAATCTATGATCTCTGACTTAATCAAAACCTTAATCAGATATGTGACCCTGGACAACAAAACCAGTGAAGGGTAAATGTTTTATAAATAAATAAGCTTTCCATTGATGTATGATTTGTTAGGATAGGATAATATTTGGTCAAGATACAACTATTTGAAAATCTGGAATCTGAGGGTGCAAAAAATCCAAATATTTAGAAAATCACCTTTAAAGTTGTCCAAATAAAGACCTTAGCAATGCATATTACTAATCAAAAATTAAGTTTTGATATATTTACAGTATGCAATTTACAAAATATCTTCATGGAACATGATCTTTACTTAATATCCTAATGATTTTTTGGCATTAAAGAAAAGTCGATAATTTTGACACTAATTGTTGGCTATACCCGTGTGACTTAAGACTGGTTTTGTGGTCCAGGTTCACATATTACTGAAGCTTTAATCTGTTGGTTATAGCACAAACTAGACACCCACACATAGAGAACGAGACTTTTATTCTATTGAAATTTATATAGTGGACATATGATGCACATTATCAAGTAGAAACATTATTTATCATCAGTTGTCATAGGATTAGGAAACGTCATGTCAAATCATCTGGATATTCCATTGTTAAGGCTGTTGTTTGTGCTATTACTCTGTCCCTCAGACCCCACACAGAACATGAGGGTTAAATGGGATGTAAACAATAAATGTTATGCATGTTAACAAGATATTAAGGACATCAAAGATAACATTTAGTAAAGCTGTTATCATAGACAGAGATTACAATAACAGACAGATTTTCCACATTAAATCTAGTAAAAAGTGTCTTGCTGGTGATCATGCAGCTTAAACTAAGATCTTTCTCAGCAGGGATCACTTAATCCCCACTGGAAAAAATTAAAAGATGTCACAGGATGATTGCCAAAGAAAATGGGATAATAGTGGTGACAATAACCACAATAAATTTCATTTAAAAAGATTTCTGTTTAAGTTTTTTATTGACCATTCTTGTTTCAGTTTTCATTTTATTCTTAGTCAAAAATGATGAAATGTTGAAGCTGTTGTTGACATCAGACATATCATTGGTGCGCATGTGATTTGTTGTATTCTCAGTAGCCTGTTGTAAAGCAGATGCTCACTGTCAAACAGAGACAGAAATAAAACCTAGAGAGACGACAAGACACAAAAACAGTAGGTTATCCAGACAGGAGTAATCACTTCTATGTAGAATTAAGACTACTAAATCCTGGATTATAATTTAAACAAGGCAAGATTAAAAAGTTGAACACATGGGTATTTTTTTGTAAAGAAAATTGACCTGTTTAATTCATTTTTACGTTGTTAAAAAACGTTACATACCCTGTACTACATTTGTCAAAATAACTACATTTATGCATACAATATTATCTACAAAATCCTTGACATAAGTGAAACCTGTAAAGTGCTACAGACTGTTTTGAACAATCACATGATAAAATCCTGCTGGCATTTACTGCTTTCAGACATTCTGAATATTTTTAGACAGTGGCTTCACTGCTGCAGGGAGGACAGCACGCACACAGTATTGAGTGACCTATTCAGACAGTTGATGTGATGGTGGCACCATGGCCTAATCCATAACGCAGAAATCAATAAAATGAAAAACACAATGAGAGTCAGTGCAGGAAGTATATTGACAGACAAAGGAAAGGTGTTTCCTGTTTTAGAGGTTCATTTTTAAGACATGATATTGTTTTATGCATAATTGATACATTATTAAAAAATGTTTAAAGAGGGATGTAATGGTTTGTTGATGGTTATTTCCATGTTTGCATTCTAAAAATAAAGTCTATGAATAAATTCATCCCTTTAAGTCAGTCTTTCCATCAAATGGTTTTGAATCGCTTTCTTCATATATTTACTTTACCAATTAATAATGACATTTAAGGTGAAATTATCCCTAAGTTACAGAGTTTGTTGTCCCCGAACAGGATGGGTACAGGAAATTAAGCCAAAGCACTGACTGTGGATCAACATGATAGGACTGTAGTATGTATATTTTCTTGTATGTATATGTACACAGATGGAACAATCCTATATGAATAATGGTGGTTATGCGGCAATTCTGTGAGACATAATTGGCAGTTACATCCACAATATGAGGATGACAGACATTCAATGAATCACCAAGCAAAACTTTTTATGTTAGGTTTGTGTTAGTGTATGTTTACCATAATCAGATTCCTTCAGTGATATGGGCCAGATTCTCAACCATACGATCCATGAGAAATAAGATTCCTTCACATGAATATTCACAATATTACCACACCATTACTGTAAACACAGCAAAGTCATTTTAAGATGTAATTTTTCCCTCCATTGAATGTGATATGAACATTTTCACCGTTATGAAAGTTCATGAAAGCAGAGAGAACATAAGAAAGGAAAGACATCTGTGCTAGTTGAATCACAGCAGAAAGAAAGCAGGAATCTAAAAAACACACTTCGCTGGAGAGAAGAAATAATTGAACCGCCCATGGAGGCATAATAATGGAATCTTACCCTCACTCTCTCTGGTTATCAAAAGCATTCCCACTCCTCTGTAACTCAGAGGCAGAGATAGAGAAGTGCAGCGCTTTTTCCCTGAAAAGCTGACCTTCTCTATCATGGAGACACAAAGACACTCTTTCGTGCTTTCTTCCTCTCTCTTCTCATACAATAGGATTAATGGCCTGATTTCTATTTCCCTCCTTTTACTCTTCCAAGTGGGGAGGTAACTAATCCACTTACTCAATGCTGAGTAAACCGCATGTCCATCAGGACCCTAAAATTGGGTCCTATAGGATTTAATTGGTCCAAGCTAGCATCTGACCCGTTTTGTCACCTAATACAGCTCCATCCAGACATCAGTTTGGTATTTGCGTTACATTTATGATAGATAAGACAAAACTGCATGCAACCCAGAATAACCTATTAAATATTAAGAAAAAGGAAAGACATTTTTGATTCAGGCATTTAGAACTATTGTGCAATATTCAGTGGTAAAAGCCAAAGCCTGGGGGGTAACTGAAATAATCACACAGGACAATGAAGCCATGGAGACGTATAGCTAGAACAGACACCAAAAGCTTGAGCACTGCTGTGACTCTATGATGTCATGTCAGCGAGATTGGCTCCTGGCCATTTAGGCTTAGAGATCCAATGCCTTCTTGCTGCTTTGGCACGAACAAGCTAAATTTAATCAAAGCTCCCCACTGTTTGTCTTGTTCTATTTATACATTTTACGTATAATGAACTGGGGAATTTGATGGGATTAAATCACCCAAACCTTACGTTTTATGAAACCGATTTTAAAGGGGTCATATGATGTTGCTAAAAAGAACATTATTTGAAAAGCGAGGTGTGCTCTGATTGGCCAGCTATCCAGTGCGTTGTGATTGGCCGAATACCTCAAGCGTGTGACGGAAATGTTACGCCCCTTACCATATTGTGATGCCCTGTCCGGCTGGAGCGACGAGACAAAAACATTAAAACCCATTATAAACGAGGCATTTGTTGCATCCAGTGGGGACATAATTACTGATTATAATGACTTATACTGTCTTTTTACGCTCTGCGTTGCATTGCGCCGCATAAACAAAACCATGTCTGCATTTGTGATCAGAGAAAAGATAAACAACAGCTGCTACTCTACACTGCTCAAAACTTGCGTTTGAATCATCAGTGGCAAATTCTTTAAATATAAAAAAACGTACTTACAGTCTGTGAGTCAGAACAGCCGGCATTGTAGGGTTCTTTCCCAGGTTCAGGAAATAATATAAAATGCGCTGGACACATCTGAATATTTGGGTTGAACTGTTCTGGAGCAGTTTTGTAAATACAACTTAACCACTGATTTCTAGTTGTGTCCTTTTTTGTAAGGCCAAACAAAGTAGTTTCGCTTTCACAACGAAGCACACGGTGGGCTAGAGTGAGCGGAGGCGGGCAGGCTTGAGAACGGCACGTCCGGCTGATTCGACGAAGGAGCGTCCGGCAGGCATGCGGCAACCACATGTGACGACCCCGGGCTGGACTCCGCTTTGTTGAAAGCCGATCCGGCAAACCACAGCGCGAAGTTGATGCATTTCCTCAGCGACCAGCACGGATCAACTCCAGGCATGACGAAGCGGACACTTCCCACATCGTGACGTAGACATGTGGAGGTGGGGTGTTAGAACAAGCTGTTTTAGGTAAGCGTGGTTGACTCTTAACTTTTATAAAGAATATCTCTTTGGATTTGAGACTTTAGTCTTTGCAACTTCACAGATCTTCCTTATGCACGAAGAGCTTGTAACACTGTTCTCCTCACTTTGGGTTTTCTTAGAAAAAAAGAGTTCTGTTACAAGTGTCGCTCTGCTTTAATGTTAGAGCACAACATGATTAATTGATGTGGCACTAGGTTTGACTTGAGACATTGAGCTTTAAAGCCTGTTTGTGGGGAAGTGAGAAAAACTGGGGAGGAGAGACAGAGAGAAAGAAAAAAGCAGAGAGATATACTCGCTGAACCTGAGGGTGAAGTTAAGATGATTACACTGCTCTTGGGATTGTAAATACTTACATAGATGACTGAGTGCATCACTGCTGGCAATGCTAGTGACCTATTAGACAACCCGTATGCCAGTGGGAAGATACTTAAAAATACCTGGGAAACTTGAAAATAGCTAAATATAAGCTATGATACACTTAATATTTATCTGAGAGAGTGACAAAAGCTATTGTTATCTTAAAAAAGGCAAAGCACAAGAACATAGATAACCAGATGCTAATATCTGTTTACTACCATTACCATGACATCACCACAATTGAATCCAGGCACAAAAGTGTACATTTCAGTGGGTACCACAGCAGCACAACCTCATAGGGTCTGAGGAATAGGTATTTTATTCCTCAGAACAGTCCTGCTAGCATTGTTTGTGAGGCTGACACATTTGATCATTTAATCTAGACTAAAGACATCTCTTTAACCTAGCATACACATCACACTCCTATAATTCAAATCCCTTAAAGGGGTCATGAAATGCAGTTGCAGATTTTTATGATTTTAGGTTTTTTGAACTAAAGTGTCACATTTTTGTAAAAATGATCATTTTCCATTCTCATTTTCACTCTGTGAAAAACGAAAGGGGCATTACCTCTTGCAGAAACTGAAGTAAACACCACTGATTGGCTAACTTCATCTTACCTTATCCATGAGACCCTATACAGCATGTTATGTGTTTTGATACTCAAGATGGCAAGCAATGTGAAACAGCCATATATGTCTGAGCTTGTGTCCGAAGAAACACAACACACAGACAGCATGAGATAAACAGACTGGAATCAAGACACCGGTAAAACAAGACTAAACTAGATTCAAAAAACTAGGACAGGAAACTGGCTCCGTAAAGTGCTACCACTTAGAGGTCTTATATAAATAATAAATAATACTCGGCGAGCTGAACGAGGAAGTCCAGGGCTTATAAAGCATGTCTGATTGGATTCAGCTGTGTGTGTGTGTAATCAGTGCATTCAGCTGTGTGTGTGTAATCACTGCAATGGATGATGGGAACTGTAGTCCGGAGTGACGTAACAGTCTGTGTGGTGTGAGAGTCAATGTAGTGCGCGCGTGACCTCTGGTGGTGAGTGAACGGAAGTTCATTGACTGGATTCGTGACATAAGGGATGGGTCAACAGTGTAATTATAAATGTAATTACAGAAATGAATTACAGATGTAACTACATAGGTATTTAAAAAAATATATAAGTACAATGTAAAAACATGCATGTACACAATAAGTGCATTGTATCAAATGATTAATTTAAATGTAAGTACATAGTAGTTAAGGCCACCTAATATAAAGTGGGACCATTTATTTTTTATAAAAGTCATCCACTGACAGAACAATGTCTGACATTGTTGGTCTTACTCAACATATTTATGCAAAAACAGCATTGCTCTTATGATTGATGGACAGACATTGACAGACAACAGAGTTGTTCAGAACACGCCTCCTCATGATTCTCCAGATTTCAGAAAGGTTGAAAAGAATAATTGATATTTTTAACTGGGGAGTTAGTTTTGAGTGTTAATATCAAGAACATTTGATTCTCCATTTCATGACCCCTTTAAGGGTTTGTTAGGCTGCATTAATTTGGTAAACCAGAACCGGGACACTTCCCATAATGCCCAATGCACTTATTTGTTTGACTGTCTCATCCTTATCCTGAGGTTACCGTAGTCAACCGGATCCAACTTGTATCCAGACCAGATGGTGGACCTGCACCCAGGACGACCACGTGTCATGACCAGTGAAGACCACCACAATCAGATTACATGTCACACCTAGTTCTACTCTTGTATCATGTTCTTGTTTTATGTTCATGTTTTCATGGATTTTATTTTGAAGTGTGTCATATAGTCATGTTTTCTGTTTTGTCTTGTGATATTACCATGTGGATCTTTTGTTTTATGTGTCACGTTTTTGTTGGTTCATTGTCTTGTTAGTAGTTCTGTCTTCTCATTGGTTGTCTTGTTATCTTGTTTAGTAGTTTTGTCTTGCCATTGCCCCTAAGCTTTGATGTAACCTGCTGTTGGTAAGTTTAGTCAATCACATTTATGTCAAGTTCTTGTGTTCTTAGGTCAAGTTCAAGTCTGCTTTACTTCAAGTCATACTTTTGTTTGTTTTGTATCTTGTTCACCGTTGGTCAATAAAACTGCACTTGGTTTCTATACTTCGGCTTGCCTTCAGTGGACTAAACGTTACATGAGCACACAGCACAGATCCTCAGCTAGGACCTCAATGACTAGGCAAGCCCTAAGCACGGATCCCTATGGCCAGCTATGAATTTGTCCTGCCACAACCAGCGAGGACCACAACACAGACTTTAATATGTCTGTTAAGTTAAAGTTTATTATTATTATTATACAGCTATGAAACAACTGCACTGCTGTAGATCTAAAACACACAGGGTGCAAGGGAAGAGATTACTAAACTGATAATTAGCTGCTTGTACTAAACATAGTGTAGTCACTTAATTAATTAAAGACTTCAATAACTATAAACACAGAAAGTGAAGAATAATAACACAAAATTCTATTTCACCGTGAATATAATTCATTTGAAACAAAACAATATCGAGAAATTCACCACTTGAGACAAAAAAAAAAATACTGCAATATTTAAAAAAGCCTCTCTAAAAATATCTAGGGCAGGTAAAGTTGACAGACCCTTACAGGGAGACGTCTCGGTGAGAGTCACTAGAGGAGGAGGAAGGAGAGGAAGCTCGACTGCCTCCCTCATCTGTGCAGCCAAGCTTGACCAGACACGTCCACAGTACCAGCATGCATCTCTCTGAATGAACCATAAGGCCTCACAGCTTGCTGGCAGAATGGTGCAATGTGACACTGCATTAGAATGCTTAGTACCAGTTGGAAGTCTTTCTCTCTCTGCCATTTCATTTCTGAAAGTGCACATGACAGAAGTGAGGGTATAACTTCTAAAGTCTGTCAGTTCTCCATGCTTTCAGGTTCATTTCCATGAAGAAAACATCTAAGTTTGCCAGGCATGACTACATTTTTCAGTGGTCCAGAGCACCATTTAGGCCCATCTGTTTTCTGTGGAAGTAGGTGTATGCCTGAAGCACAAGGCCAGTGGTGAGTCTTTTACAGTCATCAGTTTTACTTACTTCCCAGGGGTAAATATACCATATAAATAAGAAATGAGTTGCTCTTTCAATATAACAACTAATTACAGTGTAATGTTAAGAGAGAAAAAAAAATCCTATGACGCCAAGCAAAAAAATTAGAGCTGCACAATACACAGTATATGTGCCATATTGGTTATCTGCTGAACACTGGTTTTTAATTTCCATGTTTTAAACGGTAAGTTCACGAATGTTTAGCTAGCATTGTATTGTTACAATATTGGAAGTATAAGTAAATGAACAATTTGTATTATTGTTCTGTGTATTCTTTTTCTTCAGTTTAAATATAGATTAAAGAATCATCTCTTTAACCTGGCATACACATAATCAACCAGAACGGCACTGTAAAAAGAAAATCTGTAAAATTTACGGTAAAAAAACGGCAGCTGTGGTTGCCGGAATTTTACCGTAAAACTACGGTAGCAACGTTTTAGGTTTTAACTTACATTTATAGTTAAATACCATAATTTCATTAACTGATATAATGTTAATATACCAACCTATTGAAATACTGAAATCTGTTTTGTACTTTTTGTAACACACTGACAACCACCAAATGCAGATGGTGATGAGAAAATCACATGACGAACCAAAGCCCATCACTAGCAGCTTTTAATTAATAACTTATATAGAAGGTGCACAGTGTCATTCACACAAATGCTAAACAGCATCATGGTAACACACATGAAACTGAAATAATGCAATAAACAATCATTTAACAACATTAGGTGTAACACACAACCTTAATATACAAAACTGATAAGAAAAAACTAAGAAGAAACATAGTTATTTCAACAAAAAAGCATCAAATTTGAAATGTAACGCAGGGAATTCTGGGAATGTCAATTTACGGTTATTCACTGTAAATTCTTTTTCACTTACAAAAACGGTATACTACCGTAAAATTAATGTCCAATACAGTTTTTCACCGTATACAGTAGGGGAATTTACCGTTAGCCATTTAACATGTTTTTACTGTAGCATTTTTGTAGTCTTTTACCGTTAAATTCACGGTAATTTTTTACACTTCCCATAACATCCGATGTACTTCTTACTTTGTAAGAATGGCATCTAAACTTATTCTTATTCTGAGGTTACCATATCCAGTCCATATCCATATAAGATGGTCGATCTGCACGTAGAAATTACCACAACAGATTCTGCATTACCCTGTAAACAACATATATCCTGTTCTGTGTCAGCTGCGTCACGCCGGATCGGTTTCCTACGTTGTTGTGATTTGATCAGAATGGAAACAGCGTATCCGCGTGGCGCTGGCACAGCTGTTCTGTGTCAGGAGACGAATTGATGAATAAAGCAGTTTTTTTTTCTTTTGTGCACAAAAAGTATTCTCGTAGCTTCGTATAATTGCGGATGAACCCCCGATGTCACATGGATTATTTTACAGATCTCCTTGCTACGTTTCTGGACTTGGAAACATTTCAGATGCGTTGCTGTCTATGCAAGGTCAGACAGCTCTCAGATTCCATCAAAAATATCGTAATTTTTGTTCCGAAGATGAACGAAGGTCTTACAGGTTTGAAACGACATGAGGGTGAGTAATTAATGACAGAATTTTCATTTTTGGGTGAACTACCCCTTTAATTGACTGGATGAGAACTGAAGTGAGTTGGATGGTGACATCACATGCTTTAGAGCTGTATTGGACTACATTTATAAATGCTGATCTTCACACAGTTGTTGAACAGAACTTTTCTTTTTTAGAGCTGCTTTATGGCAGAACTGAACTCTGAACCATCATTAAAATGTTATTTTTTTGTATTCTGTTTATCCCTGCAAAGCTGTTTTGAAACAATCTGTATTGTATAAAGCACTACACAAATAAAGGTGAGGCATGACTTGGCAAAAATGTGTAATCTGGTGGACAGCTCCAGGGCTTTTGTAAAAACTACAGATCTTACTTCCGGATTTTGTATCATGCTCATAGATAGTCTAATCGAGCTCATTGCATCATGGGTGTTGAAGTTTTCCTACCTTTTTTTTCACCACAGCCCTTTTTTCTGTTTTCTCTAGTTGTGTATAGCAGTGAATTACCTCTATAATTGATATGCTATATAATATTGACCGTTATTGGCTATAAACTAAAAATAATTATCTGTAACTTATCAGTATCTACCAGGATACCAATATAAGAATTGCATCATGGGTGTTGAAGTTTTCCTACCTTTTTTTTCACCACAGCCCTTTTTTCTGTTTTCTCTAGTTGTGTATAGCAGTGAATTACCTCTATAATTGATATGCTATATAATATTGACCGTTATTGGCTATAAACTGTCACGGCGCGGTCAGGAAAGACACACCGTGTGAACTAGGGTTAGGGTCCAAACGCAGGCTTTATTTAAACTGCTGGGGAAAACAACGTAAAAACAGAAAACAAATACCAATATAAGCACACAAAAAATCTTCACAGAACATTACATTATAATAATAAATGTAATAATGTTAACCTCTGTAACTTAATGTGATAATTTAACATTACAATGTTAACTTTATATTATAGTTCCATTCATTAAAAAAACAGTAATTTAGTCAACCTATATCTATTCACATTCAGGTCCCCAAAACAATATTCTAAAGATATATAGTAAAATGGCTGACATAAAAGCCTGACAGAATTGCACTGAACATTTTGTCATAGTATATCACCTTTCAGTGTCTTTTGTTTAATTTGCTTCCTACAAAAAATATTTTCTTTATGACATTACACAAAGTCCAACTTGCCACTCTGGTGTTCAATGGGTCTTTTATACGGTTCAAGTGAAATTTCCCATGTGTAGGCTACACCTAAAGCCTGTAACCTTCCAGTAGTGCTAGTATGGCACATATAGTTCCTGGCAGTACAGTATCGTTTCCTTTCCACTGTTTTTACAGAGCAAAAAAATCCGTCTTTGAGAGATTCACATCCTGTTCCTGTTCTTCCTGACCTGAGGCAGCACATCTCTGCTACCTGCTTCCTGTTCCTTGAGCAACAGTGGCTGTAACTAGGAAACCAGCACTATGACTGGTGTGCTGCTATACTAGTTGGGGAAAAGAAAGTGTTGTGGCAATTTTCTATTTCAATGAAGGTATGAGACAAAGGTCTTTTGAAGATTTAATTCTTGAAAGAAAAGGTGACAGTCATACAGTCATTAGTGCCACCAAGAGAAATACATTGGCTCAGCATTTATACCCTAACCAAATCAGGATGCTTTTATCTCATTCAGTCATAATGCATATTCAACGTATGTGTCCTTTTAAGGTACCCATATGTCCCCTTGATGCGTTTCTCAGTATTTAATGCTAATTAATTTCTAAGAAGCTAGGATGTCTAAGAAGCTAAAATAAAAATGTTGGTCTCATACTTGTCTGCACGCACACACATATTCTGTTGGTCTTTTAGCACACCAAAATAACTCAATCACTGATAAAGCATTTAGACAGTTTAAAGAACACTTCTGAATAAAGCAAATAATACCAATAACATTTCCCTTACAGAAAGCATGAGAGAGAGACAGAGAGAGAGAGAGATGTCCTTTGCATTCCAAAAGAGAGCTGTGCACATGTGGAACTCAGAAATGTTCATGAACACATTCTGTATCTCTTAGTTTGCATAATGTGCATTTCAAATGCACTTTGCATTGTATTTTGTACCTGCAGTGCATTCAACACATGTCATGCCCTATTTCAGAACAGAAATTAGTCATTAGCCATGCCCTGCTGCTCTCATTCTCCATATTTCAATCAGGAACACAGTTTGAACAAAAGAAGGACTTCAGAGGTCAGGTTCCCCAACCAACATTTTCTTATCTTCTCTTGAGAAAGGCTGGTTGACTCCTCAGGGGACATGACAGATAAGGCTGTGAATTATAGAGAACATTAAAGCAACACTTTTTGCGAAGTAATTCAACAGTTGGATCCCACTGTCATTGGATTTTACTTTTTATAAACAGAATGCATGAAAATTGAGATAAGGAAAACACATTATAAACCACTGAACAGATGATGCAACTCTCTTTTTTGGCAGTTTGGCTCTCTTAAGAGGAAAAATGAGCAAAGTATTTCAGTGAATAAAAACAAACATATAAGTGTACGTCATGAGCAATGACTAGCACTTCCTGTGTCAACAGTGCCACTTCCTGTCCACAGAGGTGTTGGTCCATATTGTGACTGGTTTGTGTCTGTTTAAAGAAACCAGGTTACTAGAAAAACAGTTGTGGAAAAATCACACACCCCTCAGCTTCAGTGTGATAATAGTGGAAGTTCAAAGGCAACATAGGCTACTGTATGTCAGTATAAGATCAGGTAGTAGTTGATTTAAAAGGTTAGTTCATCCAAAAATGTGATCACAATGTCCAACAAGTTGTCCCAGATTTTATGATGGTTGATTCTTCTGTGGAAAACACACAAACACACCCACCCACCAGGGGCGTCGCTAGTGGGGGGAAAGGGTGACAGAGGGGCCCAGAGGTCTGGGGGGCGCGCAATCGCCTACTGGACATCGGGAGCACCGGGACATTCTAATTCGAGTAGTGGTCCGATCGCCGAAACGAGGGAGACCTCCCCGATAATACTTGGATAATAGGCGCTGTTTTTAAATGACAGCGCATGCGAAACCGCAATGGTAGCGCTGCCGGATGCATCCGCCAGCCGCGCGTCAAATCAGAGCGGGATCAGCCTCTCGCACAGCGCTGACGAACGTGCGCCGCGCTTCTGCCACGATTTATAAGAGATAAGCTGCGCAATTCGCTTGATCCATTCAGATGTGACACAGAATTGTTATACAGTCGTGTGATATGAGAATATTAAAGGTTCTGTAGTGATGCTGGCTGAAAACAGCCACGACAACGAGGTATATTGGAAAACGGCACTAGGCTTTGTCAATTCAGCACCATAGTAATTTAACTTGACGTTGTTTACTATTTACAATAATACAAATAAAACAATTTATTTTAAATGTTACTGTTATTGGGGAATATTTTGATTTTATAGAAGGTGTTTTGTAGTTTCTTCATGTTTAGTTTTTTTAACTGCAAATTTTATAGTTGATTATTACTTATTATTTATTTTAAAAACCATATAACCATGGTAATGAGGACCATGGGTTTACTTCTTGTGACCATCATCCTACTAGGCTAATACTATAGTTAGCTAAACTCTGGATTCTAAGCAAGAACTTATTTCTTTTTAGATGTTTAGCTCTAATTAATTTTAATTGAAATAAAATGTTAATTCAACCAGGGCCTGATTAAAGATTAATATTAGTGTCTTATATAAATTAGGCGCTTATTATTTACAAATAATAAAGTTCTTAAAGGGAGATTCACCCAAAAATGAAATTTGTTCATCTATCTATCTATCTATTGTAGCGAATCAGCTCATGAGAAATATGAATAATTAATCTTAATTATAACTAGTTATAATTAATTAAGAATATTTAGATATTTACTTGATCTCTCAGGGTCAACTGTCTGTCAATTCTAAGAACGTTAATTTCCTGGTTAAGGGAAATAACTTTCTTACTGTACAACTCTACACAGAGCTTGTAGCATAAATCTGCATGATTAGGGACTCCAGTTATGAGCAAACAAGGAACAACGTCAAGTGTGATACAAGTAAGACTTTATTAACTACATAAACACTTAAACTAGTCTAACATACTACATAAACACTTAAACTGGTCTAACATACACATACACACACACACACACGCATACAGTTGGTATAGGAAAGGGTTAAAGCTTAAGCATAAAGAGGAGAGAAATAAGGAATGAAGTTATGGAACCATTTGATATTCAGCAGATTTACAGCCTGAAGGGAACATCAGATTCTTAGTTCAAACACACCTTTGTAAAAAGGTACCAATGATACTTAATGTATCAATTAATAAGACTAATTTTGAATACTTGCACGTCTCGTCTGTCTGAAAGAGAGGTTTGATGCAATCTGAAGGTTCAAGTTGATCTTTGCTGAAGTTGGTTGATGAAAAAGAACCAGTTTGAGTTAGAGAATCTTGGGGAATGGAAAAGTCAAGGCCGAAAGCCTGGCACGTACTTAGGGTATCCTGGAGCGTTTCCTCACATCTTCATCTTCTCAGAATTCATCCAAACCACCGACTCCGAGGCGGGTCACTGATGTGAGGCCTTTAAGGTCTGAGAAGATTCACGCCTCTCAAGATGGGCTTGTCCAATGAGAAAGGCCGGAATCCCAAGTGGGAGTTTGGAAATACTGGGGAGGTTATGACCCTTTGTGTGGAAGCATGGTAATTTGCATATGGAACTTGAATCGAAATTACTAAAGATTCTCAGGACACTAATATATTGCCTATGTACCAACATATAATATACACGCTCGTTTAGATCATCAGAAGGCGAATTCATAGATACTAAACATGGTAGGATTACATATAGGGAAGATGACAGGAACGAGTGGTTCCATCATAAGCCTGCATAAAACTGTACAAAATCTCAAAGACAAGGATATGTGTGTTCATTCAAAGAAAGGTTTTCCTATGGATTAATTAGAGAAGAGTCCATTTCTACTGTGCACTACTGTGTCTTTCCTATGGAAATTGTAGTGAGAGGGGTAATTCTCAACATGCCATTAGGTCATAAAATCTATCTGGTCTAGCAAAGGTGTCAGGGTTGCCATGGTAACCAGGGTCTTGGGCCTCGTTCACAGACATCTTGGCACCCAGTATGTTTATTGGGTGTGGGGTCTGTGAATGTTTGTTAATCTAATGAATAATTGATTAGTTAAATCAAATAAAAAATGGTGTGTCTTATTGGTCCAGACACTACACTATCTATCTATCTATATGTATATATCCTCCTGACTACCAGGAAAATATCCCCCCCCCCCCCCCCCCCCCCCATGTCATTACATTGTTTAGAGCATAAGGAAAAAAATTGAAAGATACATTTTTTGAAAAATTATATTTTATTCATATGTTATGTCATACGTCCTCTGTAGAGGACATCAGGACTTTTTAACTTTTTAAACAAATAAAAAAACACACACACACATGAATAGACATGAAAAGGCAAAAACAGTGGGATTTTTAAAAAATCACAAATCAAATTTTTTTTTTCCAAACTTTATATAAAGATGATTCTCAACTATGTTATAAAAGATATAACAGAATGATTTAATATACCATTTTTCTTTAGCCAAAATGTGTGTAAAATGGGGGATTTCCCATTATAAACAATGTATCTGTCACGAATCCGGTCCATGAACTTCCCTCTACTAGCCATCAGAGGTCACCCTTTCCATTTTCATTGACTCTCGCACTACACACTGTTGCATATCATCCCGGACTACATATCCCATCATTCATTGCACTGATTGCACACAGCACTGATTGCACACAACTGTTTCACTAATTGCACACAGCACTGATTGCACACAGCTGTTTCATATCACTCACTCACTATATAACACTCACTCAAACTACCATTCTCTGCTGAGTATTGTTTAGCCTGTACCCTGTTCCTAGTCTCTGTGTTTCCTTGTTTTGCATTGCCTTGACTATTTTCTCGGTTTCTGATCCTTGCCTGTTTCCCTGGATTTATCCCTCTCCTCTCGCTCCTGTAATTCTGTCTGCCGATCGTTGACCTACGCTAGCCCTAGGACTATTCTTGTGTTTTGCCCGCCATATACCTGTTTGCCATTGTTCAACCCTGCCTGTTATGATCACGTCTCTTAAATAAAAGCTTGCAGACGGATCCACACGTCTCGTCAGCCCCGTTACAGTATCTATAAACTGTTTCTAATTTGCATATTAATGTGTTTTTGGGGCAACATATAATGAAAAAAAAGTGTTAAATTTGATCACTAAATTAATGTCAGCCATTTTTAAAGACCAAGGAGAGGGAGTGGTCATGGTCAAACATCCAATCATGGTATCTCCGAAAAGCCCTGAATGTGCTCTGTACAGGACATCCAGACTTAAAACTGTGACATGTGAGGTCTCAGAGAAATCACTAAAAACTAATGTCCTCTACAGAGGACAAAACTCCATAGCTGGTAGTCAGGAGGATATATATATATATATACACAGGTGCATCTCAATAAATTAGAATGTCATGAAAAAGTTCATTTATTTCAGTAATTCAACTCAAATTGTGAAACTCGTGTATTAAATAAACCCTCCTTGTGAAGGGTGTCAATGATTGTCTTCTGGACAACTGTCAGATCAGCAGTCTTCCCCATGATTGTGTAGCCTAGTGAACCAAACTGTGAGACCATTTTGAAGGCTCAGGAAACCTTTGCAGGTGTTTTGAGTTGATTAGCTGATTGGCATGTCACAATATTCTAATTTGTTGAGATAGTGAATTGGTGGGTTTTTGTTAAATGTGAGCCAAAATCATCACAATTAAAAGAACCAAAGACTTAAACTACTTCAGTCTGTGTGCATTGAATTTATTTAATACACAAGTTTCACAATTTGAGTTGAATTACTGACATAAATGAACTTTTCCATGACTTTCTAATTTATTGAGATGCACCTGTATGTATGTATGTATGTGTGTGTGTGTGTGTGTGTGTGTGTGTGTGTGTTCATAATTTCATGACAGTTCAGTTCATTATCATTTCTGAGTCATTTTTGCATTATATAACCAGTAACCAGACCTTTAAAAATGACTTACCCAACCAAACAATAATCATTCTGAAATGGAAAATCCCAGTGCCTTCTTATTAAATGAAAAACTTGGTTAGAAAAAAAAATTGTTTTTTATATTTTGAGTGAAAACATGTTAATTCAGGATTTTAAGTATCAGGCATCTTTTTTCCCCATCTTTTTCACCTTTACTCACTGTGAGAAGATTACGCCTCAAATCCAGCCCCCTCAAATTCATCTTTCATGCAACACTTTTCAAAAGCTCTATTTGAGGGGAGCATTTCCATGACAACAGGACTGGATTAGGTTTAAAAAAAAATACTTGCACCAATTGCAATTGTGAAGACCCTTGATTCTCAAAGGCACTTGATGATTTCTGAGGGGAGTGAGCAGAGGGTGACTGAAAAAGAAACACAAAGGAAAACCGAAGCACTGCAATTCTGGGATAAAAAAAATCGAGCACTGTATTTACATGAGTCTTTTTAAATATGGTTTCCATTTAGACTTTCTATAAAAACAAAAAACTCATACAGAAGAACTTTTTTTATTGGAAGAGGTGTGAAAAATTTCCATTTCCTTTCAGTTTTGCCTTCTCACCTCTATTCTCTAACAACATAATCAGGCAGCATGCAACTGACTCATGAATAAGATAATGAGGGGAACCCCTTTAGCTTCCAAGTTAGCTGGAATTCCTGTTAGCGCTTCCTTTCACACTATATAGAGCCATTCAATGCAACTGAGGATGTAACTGTCGGATATATATTTTAAAATGCATGCAAACATGTGTACACACAATTTTATGATCTATATCTGGAAGCCATATTCCATGTGAAAAAAAGGCATCACACCACAT
The DNA here is from genome assembly GCF_001515645.1 of Sinocyclocheilus grahami. Taxonomy (NCBI): domain Eukaryota; kingdom Metazoa; phylum Chordata; class Actinopteri; order Cypriniformes; family Cyprinidae; genus Sinocyclocheilus; species Sinocyclocheilus grahami. Next base: position 1,723,582 of record NW_015505231.1, read on the forward strand.
AATAGATACTTTAAGCAAAATGTAAGCATTTCCATTTTTATATATTATTACATATTTTATTATGCTGCACATTATCACAATCCAACATACCTTTCAGGATCAAAAATATTTGTCTTTTTTTGATCTGTGAAAAAATTACTGAGATAACAACATGTCAAACGTACAGTAAATCCACCCCAGACACCTGTACCCAGATGACACTTCTTTGGAAAGGCCATGACTGTGTCAAAGAGAAACTCAATATGGATCTGATGCAATCAACCAGAAGGCATGCAGTGGGCTAGAAAATGAGGTCAAGAACAGTAAATCTTAAACTGAAGGGTTAAGCATGACCGAGTCGGCCATCGGCACAAGACCACGAGAACCAGACAAGTCCTCTGAACATTAATAACGTTATAACGTTATTATTACTGTTATTGTTTTATAACATTTACATTTTCATGTATATTTAGGGGCCAAGCACCAAAGGTGCTTAGGCACCTATTGTATCTGTTAGTTCCCTGTCGATACTTCACTCTTGCTAAAAGATGCTATAGGAAAAAGCCTTTTTTTCTCCTGAACTGAAGCCTTTTTTCAATCACGCAGTGAAACTGCAAGGCCATTGGTTCGTGCAGTGCCTTAAAAAACTAACCAATGGGTGGGCAGCGGTGCTGCACAAGCCTATGGCGACAAAGCCCGCCAGAGCCCGCCAGAATGGGGCCATCAGGCCCCTTGTCAGCGTTCCTCTCCATGCTTCCCGGAGGACTAGGAGCGCTGCTGCTCCTAGTCGCCCTATATCTACGCCGACTCAGCAGGCCGCGAAGCCAGCACCTGACGCCCCCGCCATTCAGCCTGCCAAGACTCAGCAGACATGAGGGCGTTCCCGCTCGGCCAGACGCTACCCTTTACCCGGCTCTTTCCCCTCTGAGGCAGATGGGAATCCGTATTCTCAATTACCTCGACGACTGGCTCGTGCTGGCCCAGTCAGAGGCAAAATCAATAGCACACAGGACCCTCCTCCTCAGCCACTTAGAGCACCTGGGACTCAGGGTCAACTTCACCTAGAGCATGCTGCTCCCCAGCCAACGAATACCGTTCCTACCGTACCGCTGTAGTCACGCCGGGACGTGCTCTAGCCATGTGGAAACTCGTGGCCTCCTTCAAAAGCGGTGCCGCTCGCCCTCTCAAGACATTTCAGAGGATGCTGGGCCTCATGGCCGCAGCGTCACCAGCACTACAGCTGGACCTGCTTCGTATGCGACCCCTTCAGCGCTGGCTGAAGCCGCGGGTTCCATCACATGCGTGGCATCACGGACGCCTACATATCAGGGTGAGCCAGGCCTGCGTATCAGTCCTGGCCTCTAGGAAAGACTCCCGCTGGATGGAACAGGGTGTGGCCATAGGAATGGCTTACAGGAGGAAAGTTGTCACGACAGATGCCTCCAACAGAGGTTGGGGGGTGCTGTATGAGGGCAAACCGACTTTCGGCCATTGGTCAAAAGTGGAAAAAAATTCTTCACATCAACTGCTTGGAAATGCTAGCAGTGTATTGAGCCTGTCAGTTCTTCCTACCAGTCCTGAAAGGACACCATGTGCTAATCCACTCGGACAACATGTCTGTGGTATCTTACATAAATCATCAGGGAGGCCTCTCCTCAAAGTGCCTCTTCATTCTGGTAGAGCGCCTTCTGGAATGGGCTCAACTCAACCTGCGCTCGCTAAAGGCAGCGCATATACCAGGCATATTGAACCAGGGAGCGGACATGTTATCATGGAGCAATGTTCCCTCAGAGGAGTGGATGCTCCAGCTGCAGACATTTCAGACAATCTGGGAGATCTTCGGCAAGGCCGAGGTAGACCTCTTTGCCTCAGAAAACAACTCTCATTGCCCAATTTATTATTCGAAGGTCAGTCAGGGATTGGCCCAACCTCCTCCTTTACGCATGTAGTGAATCAGCTCAAAGGGGAAATATGAATAATTAATTATAACTAGTAATTATAAATATTTAGATCCACTGTAAGTATTTACTTGACACCTCAGTGTCAACTGTCTGTCAATTCTAAGAATGTTAATTTCCTGGTTAAGGAAAATAACTTTCTTACTGTACAATACTACTCAGAGCATGTAGCAAAAATTTGCATGATTAGGGACTCCAGTTATGAGCAAACAATGAACAACCTCAAGTGTGATACAAGTAAGACTTTAACTACATAAACACTTAAACTAGTCTAACATACATACACACACACACACGCATACAGTTGGCATAGGAAAATGGGGTTAAAGCTTCAGCAGTAAAGAGAAGAGAAATAAAGATTTGAAGCCATGGTACAATTTGATATTCAGCAGATCTACAGCCTGAAGGAAACATCCGTTTCTTAGTTCAAACACACCTTTGTAAAGGGTGCAAATGATACTAAATGTATCAATTAATAAAACTAAGTTTGATACTTGCATGTCTCGCCTGTTTGAAAAAGAGTCCTGATGCACTTTGGGGCTCCAGTTGGTCTCTGCTGAAGTTAGTTGATGAGAAAGAACCAGTTTGAGTCAGAGGATCTTGATGAATGGAAAGACTAGGCAGGAGCCTGGCACAAGCTTAGGGTGGTTTTTAAGACTCTTAGCTCAGCATCTTCTCCTGGAATTCCTGAATCTAATAGAACCCCCAGAGTGACTGAGGCGGGTCACTGATGTGAGAGCTTTATCTCCTATTGAGCTCACACCTCCGGGGGATCAAAGAGCCAATGGTGTTTTGAACTTTTGGAGGGAAAGTTTACAACTCTTTGTCTCCAAGCATGGCATTTTGCATATGTATTGCATTCGATTGGGTGTTGATGCACAAACTCGTAAAGATTCTTAGAACATTAATATGTTGCATAGATATCAACATGTAATATGCACTCTCAATTAGATCATCCGAAGACGAATTTATGGAGACCAAACATGATATAGGTGAGGTTATATTAACTAGTGATCTATCATAACATGCATAAAACAGTATACAATACAAAATGCAATATATAAGAACAGTAATGGTATACACAATGACCTGAGGATATGTGTGTTCATTCATAGAAAGGTTTTCCTATGAATTAATTAGAGAAGAGTCAATTTTGCTGTGCATTATGTTTCTTTCCTATGGAAAATGTAGTGAGAGGGAGAACTCTCAACATGCCATTAGGTCGTAAAGTTTATCTGGTCTAGCAAAGGTGTCCTGGTTGCCATGGTAACCAGGGGCCTGGGCCTCAATCACAGACATCTTGGCACCCAGTATGTTTATTGGGTGAGGGATCTGTGAATGTTTGTTAATCTAATGAAAAATTGTGTGTCTGATTGGTAAACCCTCCAGCAATTGCCACCTCCCGCTCGGAATTTCCATCTTGCCGCTTGGTGCTTAATCCGCGGCGAAGACCCATTAACCTCTGACCTGTCAGTAGTCTTATCATTCCTACAAGAGCTGCTGGATAAATGCCCGCTTATATAGCCAGATGGCTCCGCCCATTCTGGCGAGCTCTGGCGGGCTTTGTCGCCATAGGCTTGTGCAGCACTGCTGCCGACCCATTGGTTCATTTTTTAATGCACTGCATGTGCCGTGCAGTTTCACATTGTGATTGAAAAAAGGCTTCAGTTCAGGAGAAAAAAAATATTTTTCCCATAGCGTCTTTTAGCAAGACGCAGTACTCGTTCCCATATCTCAGGGAACCAAGGTTACATTAGTAACCGAGTACGTTTTCTTATTACTACTCTTCCGCTTCTTTGTCTTCTTTTGCTTCCACTCTGGAAGTCTATGGCAGCCCATCGCTTCAGGGAAAATTATGAAATTTGGCACACAGATAGAGGACAGTCTCAATATTAACCATAGCAAATTTGGAGTCTCTATCTCAAACTCTCTAGCGCCACCAATAGGCCAAATTTGCTCTCATATTTCTGGTAAGAAGCATAAATTTAATAAAATACAATATAATAAAAATAAAATTTATATAAAAAAATAATTTAATTTCAATTTCAAGTTTTTTTCTCACAATTTTGACTTTTCACTAGATGGACTAAACACTATGCAATTCAACAAACATATAGTAAAATGGAGGTTATTTCATCCGCATTGCTCCTTTTTTTCCGATTCAAGAAGGTCTATAATACTTCATTATAATATGTAATTAATCTACCCATTATTAATACCAGTTGCAGTTGCCTGGCTTGCACATGACCTCCTTTAATGTGCAAAAAATAAAGGTCCATTTCATATATACCTTCAGAAAGCTAAAGGGACAATTGAATGGATGGGGATTCTCTATCCATCAACATAAGAAACAACAAACATTTCTTTATGTAATAATTTATTTATGTAAATCTAGTGATTTGGTTCATGACTGAACAGATTTCAGATTAAGAAGCTTATACTGAGCAAGAGCTAAGCAAACATTGAGAATGTGAAAATGAAGAATGAAAATATAGGTTATGCAAAAAAATTCGCCCCTCTTATTTTTTTCTTTCTTGTTTTATGGGAGTAAAGTTTATAACCTGAAAGAAACAGTTCAACACAAAGTTTCAATTAATCAATTTAAGTATCTTATTGTTGAAAAATTTCTTTAAAGTGAGACATTGACATTTTACTTGCACTTACTAAGGAGGCAGGAAAATGAAGGAAAGAAAAAAATGAAGTAAGCTGAACAAACCTATGCAACATTTAAATAGTATCTACTTGCTTTCAACTTTTACTTAAAAACCATAATAGTTTTTTATTGCATTCACTGTTTCATTTTTACCAGGAAACGTTCTTCTTTATATCTTGGTCCAATTTGAAAATATTTGTAGTGAAAAATTCACTTCTGCCCATGATATTAAAAGTAATATCTGTAATAATAACGGTTGCATCAGAAATTAACATTGAAAATATAATGAAAATAATATGGGTGAAGCTTTTATTTTGATGCATTAAAAACAGGTTTAAACTTTGCAATTGTCAGATGGAAGTGAGTAATTGTTTGAGTTCTCCAGAAACATTGTAGGGGGTGTGCATCTGAAAAAGTTAGATATGTGCATATATATATATATATATAAAATAGCATTGGTTAAAGCCATGGGAATCTGAGTTTGGATCTGGTGGGAATTAAAGACTTAAAGGCTTCTGGAATGCTTAGTGAGATGTTAAATTGTTGCTGGTAATTGTTAACATGTTACAGTGGCAAAGTAAGTCCCACAGTGCAAAACATCTCAACAAACTCCATGTTTAAACATCTTGTGTTCCCATTTAACTTAACTTAACTTGTAGACTACACTGTTTTGAGATGAAAAGTCCCCAAGCATTCCAAAGCTTGGATTTCCGTTTTGCCAATTTCTGCAACAACGTCATACTGGGATTGAAGCCTCTGCCTGCTTTCCCTTATCTCCAATGAACAGACGTGGGAGCTTCACGCTGATTCCTGCCTACAACGAAGAGGTGATGTGTCTTCATGTGTCAGTACTGATTTCCCAACACAGCCTTCAGCTAAAGCCTCTTAAGGCTTCAGTAAGTGAGTCTGCAACCATCCCTGTGCAAATCACTGCTTTTATTCATGCAGGAAACTGAACAGCACAGAATAGATTTCATAATTTGACTTAGCCCCTTATACTTGGAAGTTGTGAAACAGCATCTGGGGAGTATAGTGATCAGAATCGTAAAGTGACCTCAGTAAATTTAAAGAGAAAATGAAAAAAATATATATATATTATTATTATTATTATTTTGTAAAGTGACCTCAGTAAATTTGAAGAGAAAGGGAATAACATATTGTAATTATAATTATATTATTATTATATACTTTTTTCTTTCATATTTTAAAATTATTTACATCTCCATGGGAAAATCGACTTTCAATCAACCGGTTTAAAATGTACAATTCAATTTAACTGATTCATTGACAAGATCCGACTCAAAAGAGCCATTTGTTCACGAATGAGTTTCATTCTGAGCGAGCGCGAGGGGAGTCAACGGTGGAAACGGATTGTGCTGTGTAGTTCTTTACTGGGTTATTCTGCGGTCTGTAACAAGTTTAAGGTAAATATAAAGAATTTGTAGTTAATTTAACCACTCCAAGTGTCAGAAATAATACATATTTTTGTAACTCGGCCTATATTTTGTAGCATCCAATAACTACGTTTTTGAAACTCAAGGTACCCCAGCTGGCTCGAGATTTCAACTTCAGGTGAAAACAGGAAAATATTTCTACAATACACCCCTTAAGTAATGAATAAATAAACTTATATTGAACTTTAAAGCTATTTGTTACCTCCACACTATAAACAAATGAAGCCGCGGCCCGCTATTAAATACACCTAACGTTACCGACAGAGAGAGCGCGAGAGTACCCGTATCATACCATTAGCCTACTTCTAGCAAACTATCTAACATGAATACTAAAGAAACACCTGCTCTCCTCTTTCGTCATCCTTCCTCAATTTTCTCATCAGTACTATCTTCTGCTCATCTCGGGGCAGCGAGTCTGTGGAGCTGTTTTTAGAGCAGACAAAGTGTCTTTTGTCGCCTGTGTCGTGCTTAAGCGGCGGGAAAGGCCCGAGGCGCAGCATTAGTGCGCTCAAAGAGCTCTCTTGTCAAGTGGGATAGCATTGATGAGTCCTTAGATTGCAGAGAGCTGCTGCCTTATTTAACCAATTTGCCCCATCTGCCCTGGTATGACCAACAATATCACTCTTGTGTTTTACAGCTTTGGAAAAAGAACTTATAGGGAGTCTATTTTTTCACAGTCTTTCTTCTTTTCCCAGAAGAACATTTTTTGGCCATGTTGACCATGATTAAGCCTAATGTTCCTTCTTATGTTATTGTGGTGACATTACAAGACACTGTGTTCTGTTGAAATATTCACTTTGTGTTATAGTATAAAATGACACTTTGTATTACAGATATTAGTTATTAATTTTTCCCACAAAGAGAAATAAAGTAAGGGTTTCCAAACTTCCTCCATTTGATTTTGATCGCAGTTGTTAGTAATGGAAGGAAGGGGTATTGGTTTTGACAGAGTCACTCAGCTCTCTAACCTATGTGTGTGGTGAATGACTGATATTTCATCACCAAAAAAAAAAAAAAACACCCACACAGACTGCTCATCACTGACAATTGAGCTGGAAAAACAGTAAATTAGGCAATCAGTGAATGAATATTAAATGCCTTTTGTACCTTTACTGTAATATTTATAGATTTGATTTTAGTTAGCTAGTTAAATTACATCCATGTTCATGTTCCTCTCTGTGTGTAGGTGAACCATGAGTGCCAGAAACAGATCCTGCTCTTCCTCCATTCTCCAAGCATGCAGTTCATCATCCTTTACCAGACAGCCTTCTCGTGTGTTGATAGTAGATGCTTCGCCTCCCTGGTGGTCAGAGACATGTACTATTCTGTGTCAGGCCCTAGAGAATTTCTTTTTTCTGGCCAGCAGCCTGGCAGGACCTGCTCGTTTGCCACTGCTAAGCGTCTTTGCCATCAGTGTACAGCTGGAGTGTCTCTTACCCTTTGTGGTGAGGATAAGTATGTGTGTATTTACACTGATGTTTGACTAGGTGCTATACAGTAGGTTGGTTTTTAATAGACAAGTAAAACTATGTATCTCTTCTGATGTCTTCCTTTAACCTTTTCATTCCTTCATCTCATTCTCTTCACTAGCAAGTTAAGGGCAATTTGACACGTCTGCTGTCCTGTATAGACGAGCTGCGTTCTCTGCCTCAAGAGGGCTGCGTTCGGCAACGAGGTGCACTTCTTAAACAGGCAGTGCTGGACAGCCTGCAACAGTTTAAACAATACATGTGCCATACAGCTCATGGGGACTTCAACAGCAACTGTGTGGAGGTGAGAACTTTCACAGCTAAAACTAAAAGTGCTTTCAATTAGTGTTGTTTTTGGCGGCCTGTTTTAATTTGAGTTTTAGTCTAGTCTTTGTGTGAAACTGTCATTTTAGTTTTTATTAGTTTTAGTCACGTTCATACTCTTTTTAGTCTAGTCAAGTTTTAGTCAACTAAAAGTCTGAGCATTTTAGTCTAGTTTTAGTGGACGAAAACTGATGACATTTAGTCTAGTTTTTAAAATTGTATTTTAGTCTCTTTTTAGAAATGCAATTCTATTTAACCCAGTCAATATAGTATAAGTATACTGTAAAAAAAAAAATACGGTAAACAAATGGCAGCTGTGGTTGCCGGAATTTTACCGTAGAAAATACAGTAGCAATGTTTTAGGTTTTACGGTTTTAACTTAAATTTACAGTTAAATACCGTAATTTCATTAACTGATGTAATGTTAATATACCAACCTATTGAAGTACTGAAATCTGTTTTGTACCTTTGTAATGCACTGATAACCACCAAATGCAGGAGGTGATGAGAAAGTCACACGATGAACCAAAGCC
>NW_015505231.1:1732052-1759559 GCF_001515645.1 Sinocyclocheilus grahami
TTGTTACAGCACAGTAGGGCTATTGCAAACAGAAACAATACTGTACTACATCGATGTTTCCTGTCAGCTTAATTTCTGAGTGGACTTTGCTGTTCCGATGAGCATGAACGGTATATGAGTGGAGCACTCACATGGGCCATGAGCGACTGAGCGGAGCGCACACATAGAGCGGGATAATACACACACGCATAGAGCGGGATAACATGCAGAGCGTCACACCACGTGAAAGTGAATCCTGAGCGGTGAACTAATTTTCGGCATCCGGAATTTCAGTGCATCTCTAATTATTGGCGACATTACAAATGGATATTATATAATAGCTGCTCTCGACAGACGCGGCACCTCGGTTGAGAAACACTGTTCTAAATTATGCCGCGAGTGGGGCTTTAGGAAGTGACGTCGCCTGCGTCTGTGCAGTGCGACCTGATGCAGCCCCTGAAGCCGAGACACAGGAAGCAGAAATACTGCAAAATAATAATAATAACGTAACTAAACGAGACGAAATAACGTTATAACATTTTGTTTCGTCTCGTTTTGGTCAACGAAAATGAAGAGTCATTTTAGCATAGTTTTTATTTTGTAAACCACATTTAGTCTCGTTTTTATTCGTCAACGATATTGCATTATACATTTAATTATAGTCATCGTCACATGACCAGCATTTTCGTCTCGTCTCGTTTTCGTCACATGATAAAGGTTCGTTGATGACGATATTTAGTCATAATTTTCGTTGACAAAAGCAACACTACTTTCAATTCTTTATCTGTAAAGAAAATTATTTTGGCATGTTCACCAAAGACATTTATTTTTTAATTAAATATAGATGAATCTCATGAAAAAGTCATATTTGGGCACATTTTACGCCAAACATAAAAAAAAAAAAACATTTGCATTTTGTAAAAAGAAATCTACTAGTAGGACCCTTTTATTTTTTGGAATTGCGAGAGTGAAATTTATATTTTCTGTATAGTTAAAGCTGCAGTCCGTAAGTTTGGCCTCTTTGTCGCCATCTCTGTTTGAAAACTTGGAAGTTGGGTGCGGAATTATCTAGCTTGCGTGGGTTGTGAGTAGGCATGGCCCCAGCACGGATGAATCTAATGTTCTGAAGAGTATGTGTGGCAGTCAGTCACCGCACCGGTGTGGAATGGATATTTAGTGTTCTTCACAATCACAGATTATAGCCTACGTCTTGGAATATGACCCAAATAAGAATTTTCACCGTATATTGCCATCTGAACAAGTAAGTAACAAGTCTGCCACGTTTATTATGACCAACTGAGGAAAAAAGCATTACCGTAAATCTGGCTACCAATGGTGATTAAATCTAAAGATCGGTTAGCTCATATCACATCAAACCATTCAAATTATTATTATTGTTATACATTATTCTCAAATGATTCATGTTAACAACATCAGCATTAGTGACTATAAGTATAGTGTGTATTAGCGTGTAGATTTCGATTTTTGCACAGTCTAATCTAATTGTCACACTCTTTGAATTTCATATTAAAGGGGTCATATGATGCGATTTCAAGTTTTCCTTTCTCTTTGGAGTGTTACAAGCTGATTGTGCATAGATAAGATCCCTGAAGTTGCAAAGACTAAAGTCTCAAAACCAAAGAGATATTCTTTGTCAAAGTTAAGACTCTGCCACGCCCCCCTAAAACGGCTCGTTCTAACACGCCCCCACATATCTACCTCACTATGTGGAAATATTTGCATAATGCCGCCCAAATGTTCACGCAAAGAAAGAAGGCGTGGTTTCAGTAACCGCAGTTAGTGTTGAAGCAGCCATGTCAGGGAGACGCTGTGTGTTTCTAGGCGAAAGCAAAAGCACTTTATTTGGCCTTCCGAAAGTAGATGCATTTAGGAATCTTTAAGATCACTTACAACAGAACAGCAATGCGTTTTATGGACGACTGTTTCGTGAACCTAGGAGAGGAGGTAATTTTGACTTTGCTATGGTAATCTTGCGCTTCTGAATCAGCTACTGTTTTGTTATTAGTTTAAGTATTTGCTATTGACTGTTCAAATGTGGAGTTTTGCGCATCGTGTGTGTGTGCGCGCGCACGCGAGAGAGAGAGAGAGAGAGAGAGCGAGAGAGAGAGAGAGAGAGAGAGAGACAGGGTCACATCACAGTGAAGTCAGCTGTCATAACCGTGGCTTGTGTACTGCAAACACATACTAGCTTCATCACTGTGTCTGTCACGAGACTCTGTTCTCCTTTCTGGTTCTGTCTTTACATTTACTTTGAAAGCTGAAGCTCGCGATTATGGTAAGGGACGTTACATTGCCCACGAGTGCTTGCGGTGTTCGGCCAATCACAATACACTGGGTCAGCTGGCCAATCAGAGCAGACTGCCGCTTGTCGGAAGGAGGGACTTTGTAGAAAACGAAGCGTTTGAGAGAGGCGGGGCATAGAGGACCTACAATAATGTACAGTAATTGAAAAATAAAGTGTTTTTTGAACATTAAAGCATGTCAAAATATTCTGTTACACCAAATACACAAAATAATGATCTTTAAAAAAAAGCATCATATGACCCCTTTAAAAAAGTAGAAGTACACAAAAAAGCTACTCAATTACAGTAACGCGAGTAAATGTAATTCGTTACTTTCCACCTCCGTTGGCCCGTTACCCTACAATATACGGTAAAAGAAAAACTAAATTAAAAAAAGTTTCACAATACATATAATGTACATGTGATTTCACTGTAAAATAGGCCTACTTAAAAAGATTTTTTTCACACAGGTTTGGGATGATTTAAAATTCATGTTGACACTTATTTAGGTTGTAAAATGTTGTGAGGTGTGACCCTCCATTCCCCAAAAATGTATATAAATACTTTATATAAATGTAAATATTATTTCCTATATAAAATTATATTTATGATTTAATACTATTTATAGAAAAAAAACTTTCTTAAAAATGTAAAAAAAAATACCATGAATAAAAGGGGTGCAATTCATTATCATGGACACTCTTAAATATCATTGACCCATACAGTGTGGATAAATTGTTAGATTTCACAAGATTTATGCTGAACAATAATGAGTCATAGAAAATGACAATAGCTTACAGTGTCATAGTAAATAATGAAAATGTAATTTTTTGATAAATTATTACCTCAATAACATATCAGTTTTTGATACATTTTTGAATATATATAATGCAGGCAGAAAACCTCCATCCTGTAATTTCTGAAATGTCTCTATTTCTGGTTTTTATAAAAAAAAACATTTTCACTGTATTCTAGCTGTTTTTCACACTGTGTTTTCCGCTGTTTAAGGGCTGATCGGTAAGACTTTACTGTGGTTTTGTCATGCACCGCTCACCCAACTGCTTGGCCATTGTGCTTGTTCATTCTCGCCAGCCATCTGCCAGCGTAGCGCTTCCCGTGCTGACAGTTCAGTGGGCATGGATCCATCTTGAGGGTAGGAGGGACCTGCCTGATTCACTGATGTGAGCTCAAATGTGTTTTAAATTAATTCTAGGCTGCTCGCCCACACACTAAGCATGCCACATACAGTAACAAACATGTGCACAAATGTACACAATGACTGTTTTCTGTCTCCACCTTGTAGTCAAATACCTACACAGCCAAACGGTGGTGGCTGTGGTTTCACACAGTAGGCTATATACTGATGTCAGCTTAAACAACTTTCTGTTAATGCTAAATGTCATGTAAACATAATTTCTCAGTAGAGTACTGTAGGAAGTTAGCATTTTAGCTCTTCCGGTTACATCATCCTGAAGTCAGTTGATATTTTCAATAGGTCAAAATATCCACAAAATATAAATATCCACAGGACTCTGAGACCGACTCACAGACAGGTCCACCAAAGAAAACAAAACTCTCTGAGTGAAATCAGGGCTAAAATCATGGCATAAGGAGACATGCAAAACGTGCAGTGTTGAGGGGGCTTCAGAAACATGGTTGGAAACACTGACATATATGCATAAAAAAAACAGTGAACTTTGGGCTTAACAAGTGGCTAAATGTGGTTATTTCATTATTATATTGTCCACAAACCATCATACCGCTTTAACATTTAAAAAAGAAACCTCAGGCTGTCCAAAATAAAAGTTTTAACTTGAAGAAATTATGACAGAAATATAGTACTATTGTACAGTAGAATGTACCTTTTAAAATAATAATAATAATAATAATAATACAGTTTTTTAAGGATCATCACACACTGTTACACGAGTCTTGTGCCTTCTAAATTTAATTTAAACTGTAAACCTGTTTTATGTTGTTTTGCCTTTATTACAATGGGACAGTGTAGAGTAGTAAGCAAAGCAAAGTGGGAGAGAGAGGTGGGTGGGATCAAGAAAGGTCCTTTAGCCAGGATTCGAACTTGGGACACCCATAACGCTACAGCATTATATGTCTGCGCACTACCCACTAGGCTGTTATGTTGGTGTTTGACAAAAAAATAAAAGGAATAGTTCATTTAATTTAATTACATGAAATACATTTTAAAAGAGTAACTGGATGCCACCATTTTTAATAATAGATTTGAATAAAATCATAAAACACAGAATACAGAATAAATAAAACAGACAACACAGAATTTCTGACAAAATAAAATGCAAAACAAAATAAAATAAAAATGTCATAGAACCCTATTATTGTTAAAATGTTATGAATTTGATTAGACATCATTTTTGTTCATTAAAATGAATTTAAACCATTAAAAATGGAATCCAGAAAAATGAAAACATCACATTTGGGAAAAATAATAATAATATGGAATATGGGGAAATAAAACAAAACTGATTTCATAGGGCCCTATGTATTACAGTAATGAGAATCATTAAAAAACATTACCAATTGCATTATACTAATGAGAATTGGGGAGTAAAATGTGGTCATCTGTCCTGAAAGTAATGTCCCGATGTTTGGGTCTTTTGATATTTACTCATAAATGTCTTAATTTTTGTACCCAGTAATCTGTCTTAATGAAGACCTGCCCTGGTAATTCATCCTTTAGATCAGCATTCACTGCCTTTCAATCTATGCATCTGCCCCCTGTCTTAATTTTAGAATGATTCAGCCCACTGCTATGTTTAAACCTCACATCACAAGTAAAGAAATTGTCTCATCTGTATTGAGTTTTTTCAAAGTGCAGGCATTCACATTCAGATTTCCGACCAGTGAATCCAAAGCTCATTTACCCTCTACTATCAGCCTTGAATGAAGATGTTGGCGCACTATCACAGACCACATGGCCCTCAGCAGCCACTCTCCTCTCAGCAGGCTCCATTAAAACCCAGCACTAATGTCCCCCCACAGGAAGCACAGCAGAGGACAAGTGCATTTAATCAGATTATACAGAATATTTTTTGTGTCCTAAATGGGATTATATGGTGTTATATGGGTTTGGTCTCACTTTGCAGTGACATACAGTCGTGGTCAGAATTATTGGCACCCTTGGAAAATATGATCAAAGAAGACTGTGAAAATAAATTTGCGTTGTTAATCATTTTGATCTTTTATTTAAAAAAAATTCACAAATATCTAACGTTTCATTGAACTGAAACAATTGAAAATGGGGGAAAATCTCATTATGAAATAAACGTTTTTCTTAAATACACATTGGACACAATTATTGGCACCCCTAGAAATTCTTATGAGTAAAATATCTGGGAAGTATATTCCCATTCATATTTACAAATTTGAGCATACCAGTGTGATTATGAACATGAAATTATCCAGCCATGGCTTCCTGTTTCACAGGAATATAAATAGGAGGGAAAACAAAGGCCAAATTCCTTTAATCATCCATCACAATGAGAAAAACCAAAGAATATATTTCTGATGTGCAGAAAAAGATAATTGAGCTTCACAAATTAGAAAGTGACTTCAATGTGTATTAGAGAAAAACATTTATGTCATTATGATATTTCCCCCCATTTGAAATTCTTATTCTCCAATGAAAGGTTAGATTTATGTGAATTTTTTAAATAAAAGATCAAAATGATTAACAATGCAGATTTATTTTCACAGCCTTCTTTGATCATATTTACCAAGGGTGCCAATAATTCTGACCACGACTGTAGATACAACAGTGCTATTGTAATTATGCCACAGATGTCTATCGTAAGATGAGAGGAACACAGAAGCTTTGATGTATGTGATTGTAGCACTCTCTTTGTGACTCTCTGTTCAAATATGAGACAGATCATGTAGCACTGATTTGTACAAGTTATTTCTGTGGTACAGGGCACAGCTTTGATGACTGATATATTTGTATCCTTAAATATGTTCTACAGTCTCATTCTTCACACAATTAAGCCACAGAGAAAGATGTTTTTGTACTGTAGTTTGTGAGAAATCTCTCCCTCACTTTCTGAGTTGGAATATCAACAAGAGAGACAGCTAATTACCATAATCAGTTTTCATCCGTGCAGTCATAAAAGCTGGGACATTACAGTGCATTGGCTTTGAGGCCTTATGGGTACTCTGTGTCAGTATTGTTTGAAAATGTCAGCAGAATTATGACATGACTTGTGATTTACAGAGAAACAAATGTAGCGTATCTTCTAAAAATCGCTTTCTGTTGGCTGTTGAAATCTTGAATTCATTTACCAAAAACAGGGTTGATAAACTATAAAGTGAATTATTACAAACAGGAATGCCTGCTGAGCTAATTTTGACTTGCATACTAATGCTGATGAATTTACATTTTTTTAAAGGTGACGGTATTAACCTGTCAGCCAGGACAGACAGTCCTCCGACAGCTGGAGCAGGGCCTGATAAACTCTGATCTGATTAGTCTGCGCAGGCTTCTGGTGGTTCACATCACATTACAGCAGAGTCTCTCAGACAGATCTCCAGCCTGTAGCCTTGAGACACCATCTTCAGAAGATGACCAAGAAGGTAGGATAACATATTTAGTCATAACCTGAAAGATATTCTTAGTCACTGAGAAGGTAGTTGAGCATATCATCTCATATAGTCATTATGTTCTGCTACATCTGACAAAAATACATTTTTAATATGTTTTTAATAAATAAAAAGGAGTCAGCTACATACCACAACAAATCTCAATTCAAAGGGGGTTTTGCATGATGCTTTGTACTGTGTGTACGATTCTGCCAAAACTCTGAACCCTCGCTTGTTTTCTGCATAATTGCTTTAATTAAGGTTTTGTGGTTGACGGTCTCAGGATTTCATACCACAGACTGAGTGAAATTAGATTCCCAGGGTGAAAGAGCAAACCAGGCAGCAATTCAAAAAACAGAGCCAAACATTGAAATCTCTGTGTGATCTGATAGGTATTGATTTAGAAATCAAGGGATGTGGTAGATGGCAAGTTTATGTCAGCACATTTATAAGCAACATGAAATTCAATTTTGCATAAATTTAAGGAATCTCTGTTTGCATTGTGACCATGTCTACACAATAATTTACATAGTTACAGTGCTTATAGTTGCAATGTTTATAGCTTATAGTTTTCAGTGGCTATCAAATCACTCTGTGTTTTTTTAAATAGTACTTTATAAACTATTGGTTTCATTTAATGACTTCTAAAATCTGGGTGGCATATACTTAACAATTCATAGACTGTCAGCAGTGAGGATTGAAAAAATGTAAATTCTAGTTGGTGTGAGGCAGCTTTGGAAGGCCTGTTCGGCCTAAATGTCTTTTTTTTCAAGCTGAATATTTACCAAAGTGCCTTGAGGGTGTTGAATGGATGGAGTGCACTTTTTATTTCCTTTAAAGATTAAATCTAGAGCAAATCATCTGGCTGTCCCACTGTCTCAAACTCAAAGAGGTTACAACTCTGGAAAGTGGATGGGAATGCCTATCCTTGTGAAAAAGAAGTCTGCTTAATTATATTCTTGAAACTGCATTGTTAAAAATTTTTTATATTAAGTAAATAAAAGGCCACTTATATTTTAAGTGCACTTAAAGTATGCTCTCTATTTGAAAGAAAAAACACTTAAGTAAACTTCTAAAATGTACACTTTGTAATAACAATGTCAAATTAAAAATGTCAAATTAAAGGTTTATGCACTTTACAGGTGTGAGACAACAGGTCTTCGCAGGCCCGTTGTCAGGCGAAAGGGTTCACCCACACCAAAAAGTTGACAAAAAAAATCAAAAAATCCCCCCAAAATGATGGCAGTACTCACAGAGATGTTTAGTGAAAAATGATGATTTATTTACAGTGCTCGCCAGGTGAAACAGTCCCAGTAGAAAAAACAACCAATAGGGCTGTCAATTTTTTTTTCAAATTTCGAATATTCGTCGAATTTAAAATAAAAATCCACATTTGAATGCAAAAACGTTGCATTCGAATTTTAGGTGTGCGTTAAGGAGGCAGCCTTATCAGTGGCGCACGAGATGCAATGACGATATGTGTCGTTGCATTATAACGTTTTTGTTAGCCTATCCCAGGGGTAGGCAAGTTCGGTCCTAGAGAGCCGCAGTCCTGCAGAGTTCAGCTCCAACCCTAATCAAACACACCTGAACAAGCTAATCAATTACTAATATTGTTAGTTATTTGTTGTTAATTTACAAATATTGCGGGAAAAGAGAACATCAATGCGGAGAAGATCTTGTTTACGTCAAAACTGAAACAAAGCCGTTCACACAGAAAGCATATTTCACGCATTTTCTAGAGGGACATCTATCACCGTTTCACTCGCGTCTCGCACAAAAGAGCCGCATGTTTAGAAAGCCATGTAAAATGAATGCAAGTTCAATTTTGAAAAAACATATCTCGAGATTTTATGGTGGGGTTTTTTCCCCATCCCACTGCAACTCGTGTTTTTAAATGAAAAATTTACTCTGTGTGATTGGCTTTCGACCCTTTGTATTAAACTATGCATACATACATGATGCTGTTTTGTTTATTGTTTAAGCCAGGGGTCTCCAGCCTTTTTTACACCACGGACCTGTTACGTTTGGAAACTATTCTGGACGGGGGGGCATATAGCTATTAGGCTATTATATAGTATTATAATAGCATTATATAGTGGTTCAACGCATTATATTGTGGGGGGGGGTTTGAGTCACAGATTGGACTATTTTTTCGGATAATCAAGAAAAAAAATATTTAAAGCACAGAGAATGACAATGCCGTGAAGGGTTTTTGACATAGGCAAATTTTTTTGTGTATGTATACGCTGTCTGAAACACGTCTTTTATGTGCGCTATGATTGTGTGCGAGAACAGCGCGTGAGTAACGAATTGAGCTCTCTTTCGTTTCTTCTTCTTGTGGTTTAAAATTGCTTGTACGTGTTAATTGGCAAATTAATCTGTGAATCACGTGGGTGCCGAACGGTCTCATCCATACGTATTAAGGAGTCAACCATTAAACCAATTAAATCCGTTTAACTCCTAATATGTGTGTGACCGATCAGAGCAATCTTTCATTTATTATTTAACATGAAATTGTCAGATTGCTACTCCATATCAATCGCATACAAAGGAAATACAGAATAATTAGAACAATCATTAACATAAATAAATAACAGAGTGTCATATCTATACACTTTTTTCCCAGAACGTTCTTACGACCCAGTAGCAATTCTTCCACGGCCCGGTAGTGGGTGGCGACCCGGTGGTTGGGGACCTCTGGTTTAAGCAACTTAAGTATAATTGGTTTATAAACATTATTTTAAACATTATGCACTTATTTTCACAGATAGTCATGTTATATTATGCTTTGAATAAACGTGCATTAGTAATATTTTGCACAATGCGCCCTCTTGTGGCCTCAGGAGAGAATCCAAAAGCTTTTCTTCACCCTAACTGAAATTATGCATTTTAAATTTGAATATAATTCGAATTTTGATAATATTTAAGTACAAAATTGGAATTTAGTTTTTCAGCCATTTTGACAGCCATAACAACCAAAGCTATATACAAAGTACCAAAGAAAACACTACAAAAAGACCAAAACAAACAGATAAATATATACATGCAAACTTTGTTGTAGGGAATTGCTCACGGCACCAGAGTTGCATGCTTGCTCGCTAGGTAAACTGACCATTGCATGCTGGTTTGGGGCTTTCTTTTATAGCCCAAGCCCCGCCCCCTCGGATTAAACCAGGTTGACCAAATAAAGAGGTAAGTATAAAAGGGTAAGTATGTACATATTTACAACAACTCATGAATATACATATAAATATAACATCCACTCCATGTTTACATGTTTTCACACTTGAAAATAAATGAATATATACAAAAATAACAGAAATAAACAGATTACAACAACAACGCAACATTTCCTATTTCCCCTTTAAGACAAACAATGGACGAGTCGCCACTTTATAGCCAGGCCGCTGGGTGGCGCTCGGGTTGGCCGACCGATGGAAGGAGAGCAACGTGAAAGACCGACTACACAGACACAAACAAACACTGAACACAGGTAAGTATTTACAACACAAAACAAAACCAAAAAAAACAAAGGACAACTTCAAAATATATATGTGTGTGTGTGTGTGGTTATGCGCAGCTTGGATCACTGTCAGGGATGGAGTGGATATATTTGCGTGTATGTGAAAACAGCATGCTAATGGCGTGCGTGTGCACCCACATCGCCTCAGCAGGGAATTACAGAGGAGGAGTGAAGTAAGATGCGGTGTAAATGTGCTGTGCTAACCGACAAGGACCGGTAACTTTGTCACATCACCTCCCCCCTCTCCAGGCCGCGAACTGACCGGGTACCGAGACATGTAGTCAGCTGTCTTATTCTGGGGGCCAGGTCGATGTTGAACTTTGAATTGGTATGGTTGCAGGGAAAGATACCATCTGGTCACACGAGAGTTGTGATCCTTCATTGTGTGGATCCATGTCAGGGCTCTGTGATCTGTTTCAAGGATAAACTCCCTTCCCAGCAGGTAGTACCTGAGGCTCTCCAATGCCCACTTGATTGCCAGGCCTTCCTTTTCCACTGTGGAGTATCGAGTCTCTCTTGGCAGCAACTTCCTGCTCAGGTAAGCAATAGGCCTTTCTTCACCCGCATCTCCCTGGGCCAGGACTGCTCCAATCCCCACAGCAGAAGCATCCACCTGCACAAAAAACTCCTTAGTGAAGTCTGGACTCTTGAGGACTGGGCCTGAACACATCTGTTTCTTTAAGATGTTAAAGGCTGCTTCACACTCCTTAGTCCAGGTAATAGGGTTCTTCACACTTTTGTAGAGCAGGTTGGTTAGTGGGACAGCAGTGGTGAAGAAGTTGGGAATGAAGTGTCGATACCATCCCACCAGCCCCAAGAAAGACCGGACCTGTTTCTTAGTTCTCTGTCTTGGACTGTGTTGAACTGCTTCCATCTTGTCCACTTGAGGTCTCAGCTCCCCATTTCCAAGGTGGTAGCCAAGGTAATTGGTCTCAGATTTAGCCCACTCACATTTAGCCACGTTTAAAGGTGGGGTAAGCGATTTTCCAAAAACGCTTTAGAAAACTGATACTGGCCGACTAGCAAAACAAACTTGTAGCCAATCAGCAGTAAGGGGCGTGTCTACTCATGATGTGTAGGAGAGAGCTTTGTCTTTGAATGAGCAGAATGTCGCAGAATGAGCTTTGTTTCACAGAACTAATCGTTGCCTGGGTTGCGTACGTATGTGCGGGGCGGAGCTATCAAAATAGGGGCAAGACCCTTTTGGGGTAGGGGCGTGTTTGTTTTGGTGATTTCAAATGTGAACATTGGCTACCAGAAATCGCTTACCCCACCTTTAAGGTCAGGCCAGCCTCTTGGATCTTGCTCAGGGTCTTTTCAAGGTGCAGAAGATGGTCTTCCCAAGTCGTACTGTAGATTACGACATCATCCAGATAAGTGGCTGACCAGTCTTCACAGTCTCTGAGGCTTGGCCAAATGCGGAGTTGGCTTCCGGTTGCTTTGCACCAGCGCAACGTAACTCTGGCACTATATAGCCAGGCCGCTGGGTGGCTCTCGGGTAGGCCGGCCGATGAAAGGAGAGCAACGCGAAAGACCGACTACACAGACGCAAACAAACACTGAACACAGGTAAGTATTTACAGCACGAAACAAAAACCAAAAGAAAACCAAGGACAACTTCAAAATATATATGTGTGTGTGTGGTTATGCGCAGCGTGGATTACTGTCAGGGATGGAGATGGAGTAGATATGTTTGCGTGTATGTGAAATCAGTATGCTAATGGCGTGCGTGTGCACCCACATCGCCTCAGCAGGGAATTACAGAGGAGTGAGGTAAGATGCGGTGTGTATGTGCTGCGCTAACCGACAGGGACAGATCACCTTGTCACAACAGGTAAATGTACTTTAAAGTAAATTTTAAATGATGTTTTAATAATCTTTTTTTATGCTTTAAAGAAGTACTTTTTTGATGGGTTGTGTAACATACTAAAACACAAATTAGATTTAAGTCAATTCATTTTAAATTGTACTATTTAAATGTATATTGTACTAAATTGGAACTTTATCATTACAATTGTGTAATTACAAAATAACTCTAAAGTTCAGCTAATTGCATGTAATATTACTTTAGACTACAATGCATTTTTATTTAATTGAAATTAACATTCATTTAAGTCCCTGAAAACATTGAAAGGACTCATTTTAAAAGTGTAGCTACTTCTAAGGTGTACTTCTTTTTCACAAGGGTGAGGAAAATAAAATATTCAAAGTGCATTGGGATAAATAATTAAAATCACAATGGTTCCTAACTATTTCTTTCAAAACATACAGAGCATTTTAGCTTTAATCACATTGTTCACATTATGTAATAATCCTCACACCATTGCAAGTGAGTTTTATGACTGTCAGTCATCATTAACAGCGATAATAAAAATCAGTGGACTGTAAAGGAATGTCACCTATTGCTAAACTTCCAGTGATTTTTCATAGCATAATTCAAATATAGCTTTCTCCAAAATTTATATTTTCACACAAAATCAACCCCCCGCAACCCACATATTACCATCTCCCAGTTGGAATTTTTTTATTTTTAGGCTAGTCTTCAAGGCTTCCCCTGAAGGGAGGGGCTCTGTCCTGACTACTCTATAGTCACAGACGGTTCACTAATCTGACTGGGCTGTTGTAGTCTGACAGACATGTCTAATAAAGGGAAGTTTGAGGTCATGTAGTCCATTGTGTTTCGCTGGATCAAATCCATACCAGCTTTATTTTTGATTCCTCTCATGAAAGCAGCTAATGGGATAAAAACCTCATGTCAGTTCACCCACCCACATACAAACGCATTCTGAAAACATACTGGCTCTATTTTGACATATAGCTGCCCCACAAATTCAGGTGTGAGCAGCTAGAACAACATTGAGGTCTAGCATCCCTCTCTGTCTGACATCCTGTTTTTAACTTTCAACAGACAAACTCAAGTGTGAGAAGGAGCTCACAATCAACATTTGACACTGTGTGCCTGTGGAAGGAAATAAGACCATGTGTGTATGTGTGAGAGAGCTCAACATGAGAGCTCTTGTGTGTGTGAGAGAGAGATACAGTTGGCTGAGATTACTTGTTTCTGTTTGTATCTGGGTCATGTTTTGTATACAGTAAATTCAATTTAGGCTACTTCATTACTTTAATACTTTATAAAAAAAAATATTGATTTGATTGTTTGACATTAAATTTATTTGCTACTTTTCTCAATATTGACAGTATAGGGCATTTGAACTCTGATTCACTCTGACTCTGAGTGAAGTGTGAACATACCATAAAGGGGCATGACATGGATTTTTTTCATATGTTCCTTGAGGTTCACTTATACTGTTAATAGTATATTTTTTCTTGCACAAAAAGAGTTAAATATAAAAAAAAACATAATTTACAAATAAAGCAGTATGAACTTGTTTATGTACAGTTTGAGATGAAGCTGCTGCTTAACCTCAATCTATTTTTTTTTGCGAACAACTCCATTGCTGTGCCTTGTTAACAAAAAAAAGTCACAGCAATGGAGTTTGTCAGATGCTTTCAACTTTCAAATTGTCCGTTTTATCATGAAACACAAACATAACGTGGCATGACAGAACTCTGTATATTTGCATCAGTCCAAGTGGCATGTGAACTGTCATCTCTTCCTATTTACCATTAGTTATAGCATAAAAATAAAAGTTAATGAACATCAGAAGGAATGTTGAAAGAAACAGTACAACATACTGAAATGTATCATGTCTCATGTAAACACTCTATCAGTGTTTCAAATGCAGAATGACGCCAATTATTCAGCTTGTAAACAATGTCACATTATGTTACATTTACCTCAGGAAAGCTATTCAATGCTTATAAACTTGGTATTCTGCTAGAAAAATAAATCTAGAGAGGAGCATGTTGCTCCTATATATTACATATTCATTATATTTTACTTAACCTGTTGTCGTCAGTATTTAATGTCTTTTTAAATACATTAGTATTAAAAGTTTTTATTACAGCTACTGTTTAAATGTTTATATGTATATATATATATATAACAAATTGGAGTAGGTAGAAAAAATCTGCTAATATAACCCCAATTCCTGAAAATTTGGGACATTTTGTAAAATGCCATAAAATCAAGAATATGCTATTTGTTCATTCTCTGTAACCTGACTAAAGTACAAAGAAATTATTTCCAATGTTTTTACTGGCCAATTTAATTTTAATTTGTAAATATTAACAAATTTTGATTTTGATGGCTTCAACACACTCTGAAAAAGTTGAGACTAGAGGTCTGCATGCAGACCCGACCGAATTTTTTGCGCCGTGGGATTAAATTCCTGAATAAAACGCGGTAGCGGTCGGTATATCACCTTTCCTTTTATCTGGGAATTAAGGATGCTAATTTTGCTAAATTTGCAAGCAAAATTTTTGCCCAGTCTACATGATACAAGACTTCAGCTGCTCAACAGTCCATAGTTGTTGTATGATTCACCTTTTCATGATAGGCCATACATTTTCTATTGGAGGCAGATCTGCTGGCCAATCAGTCACATTCACATGTGTCTACGGAACGCTGTTGTATCACATACAGAATGAGACCTGGTCTTGATATAATAGCCATGGACTTCCTATGAAAGACATCATCTTGATGGCAGTATCTCTCTGTACAATCCCAATATATGCCTCCATGTCAATGGTACCTTCACACACATATGCAAGTCATCCATGCCGTTTGCACTGCTGCACCCCCATACCATGACAAACGTTTGCTTTTGCACCTGTCACAGACTGAAGTCTGGTTGGTCCCTTTTGTCTTTGGGGCTGACAATTTGATGTCTGTTTTTCCCAAAACAAGCTGAAATGTGGACTCATATGACCACAGCACACATTTTCATTGTCTTTTGGACAATTTAACATGAGCTAAGGCCCAGAGAACTCACTGGCGTCTCTGCCTAGAATTGATGTATAGATTTCTCCTTGTGTAACAGAGATTGAAGATGCATTTCTTGATGCAGCTGCAGACTGTGTTAAAGGGTTAGTTCACCCAAAAATTTTAATTAGCCCATGAATTACTCACCCTCAAGGCATCCTAGGTATATATGACTTTCTTCTTTCATACGAATCCAGTCGGAGTTATATTAAAAATTGTCTTTGATCTTCCAAGCTGTTTAATGGCAGTCAGCCGTTGTTGCAGTTCATCAGTCCAAAAGAAGTGAAATAAAGCGCATCCATCCATAATAGAAAGTGCCTCACACAGCTCCGGGGGGTGAACAAAGGCCTCCTGTAGCGAATCGATGCATTTTGTAAGAAAAATAACCATATTTAAAATGTAATAATCAATTTAATCTAGCTTGCGCTCACTGTTGTACACGTAAGGCGGATGACGTAGGACGCCGGCGTTGCACATGCGCCGGTGAGTCTCGTGAAAACCAACATGATACACCGCAACTCAGCACGGGGAGGTTATCGGCTTTATTATTAAATATTTTACATTTTATGTCATTTTAATCAGTCTTTGTTTTTCACCAGGAGCTGGATGAATGAATGAATGAAATGTGAATCTTTAAAGTGAATTTTGCTGCACAACTATAAGTTGTTAACTCTTGATCAAAATAAGAGCAGCTCCTTTAACGATTCACTTTCATTGCATTGGTGAGATTATCATGAACATTCTGCCCAGCATGTCTTTACGGGTTTGGAACAACATGAGGCTGAATAAATGATGACAGAATTTTTCATTTTGCGGTGAACAGTGACTTTAAATGAGTTCCAATATGTAGATGGGAACATTTGTGGGATGAAAAACCATCTGTGCAGCACTCCATCAACTAAATCTCAGTGGTAGAGTGGCTAAATGAAGGCCGCTCCTGTGTAAAATTCATATGACAACCCTGCCTTAGTTTGCCAGTCAGCATGCAACAGGGATCTTACAGCAAGAGATTTACTGTAGCCCTTTCCTTTGCTTGGCAAAACCAGCTACCATCAGGCTAACGTGTAGAACATCATAATAACAGCTACAGTAAAGCATAGTTATGGCGACAATATCACATATTTGCAACAGTGTGAAAATGTTACAAAAGCACCATTAAATACTTTCATTATTAATTTACTCACCCTCAAGGCATCCTAGGTATATATGACTTTCTTCTTTCATACGAATCCAGTCGGAGTTATATTAAAAATTGTCTTTGATCTTCCAAGCTGTTTAATGGCAGTCAGCCGTTGTTGCAGTTCATCAGTCCAAAAGAAGTGAAATAAAGCGCATCCATCCATAATAGAAAGTGCCTCACACAGCTCCGGGGGGTGAACAAAGGCCTCCTGTAGCGAATCGATGCATTTTGTAAGAAAAATAACCATATTTAAAATGTAATAATCAATTTAATCTAGCTTGCGCTCACTGTTGTACACGTAAGGCGGATGACGTAGGACGCCGGCGTTGCACATGCGCCGGTGAGTCTCGTGAAAACCAACATGATACACCGCAACTCAGCACGGGGAGGTTATCGGCTTTATTATTAAATATTTTACATTTTATGTCATTTTAATCAGTCTTTGTTTTTCACCAGGAGCTGGATGAATGAATGAATGAAATGTGAATCTTTAAAGTGAATTTTGCTGCACAACTATAAGTTGTTAACTCTTGATCAAAATAAGAGCAGCTCCTTTAACGATTCACTTTCATTGCATTGGTGAGATTATCATGAACATTCTGCCCAGCATGTCTTTACGGGTTTGGAACAACATGAGGCTGAATAAATGATGACAGAATTTTTCATTTTGCGGTGAACAGTGACTTTAAATGAGTTCCAATATGTAGATGGGAACATTTGTGGGATGAAAAACCATCTGTGCAGCACTCCATCAACTAAATCTCAGTGGTAGAGTGGCTAAATGAAGGCCGCTCCTGTGTAAAATTCATATGACAACCCTGCCTTAGTTTGCCAGTCAGCATGCAACAGGGATCTTACAGCAAGAGATTTACTGTAGCCCTTTCCTTTGCTTGGCAAAACCAGCTACCATCAGGCTAACGTGTAGAACATCATAATAACAGCTACAGTAAAGCATAGTTATGGCGACAATATCACATATTTGCAACAGTGTGAAAATGTTACAAAAGCACCATTAAATACTTTCATTATTAATTTATGTATATGTACTGTAGACTGAACATACTCCTTTAGGTCCCATGAAATATCCTGATGAGCATAGTTTTCAGTGATAACATTACCTAGAAGTTGGGCATGCCAAAGTACTCATCTCCATTCACAAGAGAAAGTCTTGTTAATTTTAATTGTGTATATTTACTAAAAAGGCTCAGAAAAGAAGAGTACTCTGGAAGTTTGGATGACAATACAATATTTTTTCTCATGACAAATTTACTGGATAACTCTACCTATTGTTGCTGTTATGATGAATCCTCTGATAACCAGGCTCTGGAGTATTTTAGCAGTATGTGGTTAAACTGTTGAGCTGAAGATATTTCAATTGCTCACTCAAGTGACTACATTACCATAACATTAAAGTTTATGTATATTCAATGAACACACTCTGAGACTGTTGGAGCCAGTGGATACTTGACCGCTGATTGCTGGTACAGCAGATTGTGAATAATGTGCAAAAAGAGGAATTGACATTTAATGCATAATAAATATGCTTCTCGCAGTGTGGCTTGTGCATTGCTATCGTTTTCCAGTTATACAAAGAAACAAAATAGATCAGGAAATCTTAGAAACGTAAAAAAAAATTAAATCACCATTAAGTATTTCTCTCAAAGCTGTGGTGTAGTGGACTGTGTGCATGCTTAGGATGTGTATGAACTTTTCCGGGTTCAAGTCTTAATGTCCGGCATCCCCAGTGCCTTTCACTCGAATGGCTTTTACAATTTCTCTGAAATGGGAACATTAGGATGGTTCTTGTGCAAATATTTTGTAATGGGACAGCTGCCATATTTATCTTCAGCAGATACTGTGTATCATTTTTGTGGTATATTGTCCAGATATAAACAGAGAATCCTGGATCACAGTATATATCATTGCCAAGTATATGTGTCACGGTTCAGGGTGCCTCATTGGCTCCCCCTGTTGGCTGTGTTGTCCCGTCACTTTCGGCAGTTTGTGACCTGAGCAGTCAGCGCTGATCTTGCGGTTTCTCCCTCACCTGTCGCTTGTTCCCCTCTTCCTTTATAGCCTCTTCCTTCTTGTCCTTCCTTGTGAGTAGATTGTTTGGTGTGTGCTGTCTTCACGGTGTAATCAGTGCGTTTATTTAAGCACTTCCCTTGTTTTACTGTACCCCAGGACACCTAGTGAGAAGAGACAGCCGCTCGTTGCCTCGCTATCTCTCTTGTCGCCTGTCCTGTGCGAATGCTGGGTCTGGGACAGCTTCCACAGCCCATGAGGTCCGCATTACTCTGCCAGCTGGCTCTGGAGTCCCCAAGGACTAGTTTGCTGTTTTTGTGATTGTTCTATTGTTTTGGCTTTGCCTTGTGAGAAATAAATCTCAGTTTTTCACATACTTCTCTGCATTTGAGTCCTCTGTTATCCCGGGGACCTGACACTGTTACCAACCTCACTTCAACTTAGAGGATCTATATGCAATTACTTCTTCACACTGTTAAAACGGGTACAGTGCAGGATTTATGATTCGTCCAAAGTAAGTTCTAGTGCTGTACCCTTATTTGTAGGAAACAAATAAACCACCCTAAATGACTTGTAAAATTTAACTGAATAAGTTTTACCTCAGGCAATTCAGCTTAACCCTCATTCTATGCTGAAATCCTTTTATATACTGCTCCTGGACAAAAACGACCAGCCTTCTAAAAAAATAAAATTTTGCTATATTCTATCCAAATCTGATTTTATTTTATTCTTTTAATCTTATTATTATTATTATTTTATTTTTATGTGCACAGGTTTTCTGTTTCTTTTTGGAACTGATTGGTTGTTGGCATCATTGATCTGATACTGTATGATGACTGAAATCGCGAAATGCCCTTAAACAATTAGTAAATAAATTACAGAACATTATGTTTTCTAATACACGCACACATTGCATGTATACTGACAGCACTGCACGAACTCGAGGCGGATCTGCTTGTTAACCAGGGTTCAAAGTCCAAAGCGTGAGGAAAACCTGCGCTAAAACAGTGTTACTCGTCAGTTGCTCAGTCATATTTTTAAAACATTTTTACAAGGCACGTGACAATGCGATACGTGCAAAGTATTCGTAATGAGACTCGTTTATAAATTTGCTGTTGTCAACAAAAAGAAGCGCTGAGGTCTTCCTGCACGTTTCCGCCAAAATAAAAGTTGAGAAAAAGCAAGAACTCCATCAACATTCATAAATGTTAGTACTGTAATGTTACTGTTGTTCTGTAAAATAAAATAAAAAGTAAGAATAATAATGATGATAATAATTTCAACAGCTCTGTTAATACATTTATTATAACATTCACACATAGCGTTCAAATTGGGATCTGTAATGTTTTCTAATGTTTTAAAAGAAGGCTCTTCTGCTCAGCAAGGCTGCTTTTATTTGTATAGTAAAAAATACATGCCTGATTCAAGAAGGGGATCTGATTGCCAAAAAAAATAAAATTACTAACTTATTAATTTTAAGTTAATTTGTGCTTTGTTGGTATAATGTCTGCTAGAATGTTAAACAAATGTTGTGTTAAATATTTTTAAATTGTTGTTTTGTAATTGACTTTTTCTTTGAAAAGCAAGACAAAACAGTAAAAAGCACATTTTGGCTATTTAATTTGTGCAATGGTGGAAAAAAATTACATGGCAAAATACATGGGGGGGAAAAACTTGAAAAACTGTGTTCGGTATTCGGCCTCCGGCCTTCGGCCCAGTGTTTCATTTTGTTCGGTTTCGTCTTCGGCCAATCATTTTCATTTCGGTGCATCTCTAAGTCCAACCCAATAACATTTACTAGTATTTTCAGTATAACGAAAAATACTGTCCTGGTCAAAATAACCGGAACACAACATGAGGGTTAATGCAACCCCTGTCTCTTCTGAGCGGTTTTTCTTTTTCTTTCTTCACTAACGAAACAATATAAATGACATAAGCATGAATAATTTATGAAGTTTCATTTGTTCATTAAAAAAGCATGTGCAGTTGTATTTTTTTTCTGTACACCATGTAATGCCATATTGTCAGTGAGTTAAAGGTAAAAGATATTTTTTGTGTTTTCTGCCATTTCTGTCACTTACTGCATGTCATACTGCCTAAACCATTGAACTGTCTTTAGTAACCAGAATTTGTGCAGTTCTGGTATTTACATTGAAATTTTTGATATTGCAGTATTTTTCAGTATTGTTTACTACATAACCCTAGCCCAAAATACCAGGTGTATCATAAAACATTGACCATTGTACATCTCTTTTCACATATAAAAAAGATGACATCTTTCACTTGGTTGAAGTCATGGTTTCACAACTAGAAGACACCAGCATGTCTAGACAGTCTCTCTGTCTGTCTCTCCATCTCCTCCTAAACTTCATCTGTCCATCTCCCCCTAAATCTCAGTTACTCTTTTTCTCATATATTCCATGCCTCTTTTTCTCCCCCTCCCTGTCTGCAAGCCTGTTTTTATCCATTTCAGAAGTGACAGATTTAGAGATGTGGTTTGGGAGAGTCATGGGAGCAAATGTGTCCTATCGTACCACCGATGCCCATCTCTCTCTCTCCAACTCACTCCTCCTCTGGGTCTGTAGTGTTGCCATGGTAATTTCATGGCGTGATTAGGATAACATGCTGATGTGAAAAGCGGGACCTATGTTAATGTCACTAAGCCTGTTGTTTTGTAAGATAAAGTGTGAGTGGGAGTGAGTGTGTGGAATTATTTGGGATATATTGCCAGTTGTTAGGAAGCTTACAGCAAAATAGGTCTGTAGATTAGCCCCATGTGGCTGGACTGGCCTCGACAACAGACAGAATGAACTATTTTTTCAATTTGTTAATCGTGAAAGGATTCGCTCTGTGTGCACAAACCATCTGTTGCCATTGCAAGTTTTCTCATTTTCAGTTTCATCTTGTACGTTTTCAATTATGCTAACTCATTCACCACACTGCTGCCAAAAATTCATAGCTTTGCAATTCATAATCTCTTTTCTTACATTTACATTTATTCATTTAGCAGATGCTTTTATCCAAAGTGACTTCAAATGAGCAATACAATGTAGCGAATCAGCTCATGGGGAAATATGAATAATTAACCATAACTAATTATGATTAATTATTAATATTTTAGATCCACTGTAGATATTTAGCTGACCACTCAGGGTCAACCGTCTTGTCAATTCTAAGAACGTTAATTTCCTGGTTAAAGGAAATAACTTTCTTACTGTACAACTCTATAAGTTTGTAACGTAAATCTGCATGATTATTGACTCCGGTTATGAGTAAACAATGAACACGCCAAGTGTGATACAAGTAAGGTTTTATTAACTACATAAAAACTTAAACTAGTCTAACATACTACACAAACACATTAAGCCGGTCTAACATAAACATACACACACACACACATACATGTGATATATATAACGTTCCATGATTGTTTGTTGGAATACAGACGAGAATAGAGATGAAAGAAAGAAAGAGAGTTAGTACTTTAGTGCATTGAGAGAATTCAATAAGTTGCTCTTGGAAAAGATGAGTTTGTAGATGTTTCTTGAAATTGCAAGTGACGCAAGATCATTCCACCAGCAATGAGCAGTGAAAGTGAATTTTCACTAAACTGATTTTGTGCTCTGTGAGAACCCGTTCTCCTGGGTTCTTAAACAGAGACTCCTGAATTATAGCTTACATACATTTAACATCTCAATATCTTGAGTATGGTTTAAGGTGACCAAATTTCTGAAATGAAAATCGACATTTCCTAGTTCAGTGGTCAAAATATCACTGAAGTCTTGTTTGTGATAATCTACAAATTAAAAAGGGGGACAGCAAATTGTTGTATGTTTTTGATTTTTAATTGTTGTGGGTTCCAATATCATAATGAATAATTATAGCGATGTTTAAGCATCTGAATTACCCTAGTTTTTAAATACAATTCACCAAAAATCACGCTATGAAAAATAGTAAATAGTAACTATTGCAAATACCAAATATATCAAAACAGTATTATTACAAAATTATGGCTTTACAAAAACACATGAAAAATAAAACAATAAATGTGAGAACATATGATAAATAAAATTGTATTCAACAAATGTTTAATATTTTCTAACTGTATTTACAAAGGTTTATTTTTACAAACTGAGTAGAGTAAGTACAACTTTTCAAATGTTGTTTATGCTTTTGGAAATTGATCTTTTATCCCTAATCTGTCTTATTATTTTGCATTTTAAATCGATTAATCAGATTAAAAACAAATAATTTTCTTTTTTTATTTTATTGACAAAAACACACTATTCCACATTCTGCCCAATGTCCTTAAAACAAACATTCCAACTGAATGCTATGAAAACATACAGTGCTTAACAATTTATTAGACCACCTGCCATAATAAAGAGAAAACACATTTTAGGAATCTGTCAAAAAATTGTTTAAAATTTTTTTTATTGTCATTTATTTATAACTAAATACTTTTATTTATTCACATAACAAAAATGGCCTCCTATGCCCTTCATAGCTTGCATTCTTGCTGGCATTGTTTAAGTACTTTTTGACTGTAATTGGGTATCTGAAAAAAAAAACACTATAAAGCTCTCTGCCTTTCTTTCATAGATAACAGCAATAATTATATTATAGCATTAGAAACAGCCTACTACTGTTACTAAAGAGCTTACACATATTGGAGGACTAACCCATACATAAAGCTAAAAAATGATTTTGGTAATCACCAAAACTGTTAGTTTAGGGCAGCAGTGGCACAAACCATAATTTGTTAAAAACCTTACATAAATTTGTTTTAATACATTTGTTAAGCATTGTATATAGTGAATATAGTTTAAATCTCTGCATTAAAAATTTTAATAATAATAAAGATGATAAAGACAAATAAAATCACAAATTCAGTGGTAACCAATAGGTAAGAGTAATTTTCTGCAGGAACACATTCACTTTGACCACAGTCACGTCATAGCCCGATTCGGACGGTAATTGTTTCTCATATGGACATATCTGTAAAAATAAATTTACTCATGGATTCCGAATAGGGCTTAGTGTCATTTCTTTATCCTGTTATCCCCTTACAGTTCCTACTCTCATAAAATATGCGCAATGCATGTTGACCTTTAAACCTTTATTTAACTTTCAACAACAGATATTTCAGCACAATTAATGTTTTTGCGCTGATTATTAATTGTCTCTGTTTTCCGTCTGTCTGACGCGTGTGCACGTGCCCGCCACGCTGGCGCTCATTCAGTAAAGAGTAAAATTTAACACAGACTGTCAGGACGGACCTTTATGCAAAAATGGAAATGTTCGCGTGAATTTGTGACATTTATACATAAGGATATGACCGTTAACTGAAAGTGTTTTAGCACTGAGGACACACACGCATCTGTTAAAGTGCCTGACAGGGCAAGCCATTACGCTAATGCATTAGCTTAAAGCTTAAAATAAAGAATTATCATGTTTTGGGCAGCTTGGATCACGTAACTCTCCTGCAGCATCTCATTCTATTTTCTCCACTATTTTAGATGCATTTTGTCCATAGAAATAAGTAATTCAGTGCTTTAATTTGACGCGACCGGCTGATGTTGGACAAGTATGTAAACTCCGTTGGACGTGCACTGTGGGCGATAATGAGAATCGTTGTCGATGATTTTCATAATCGATAATCGATTTTATCGATTAGTTGTTGCAGCCCTAATTATGTGACTACCTTGAAACCAATAACGGCGTCTCTTTTGATGATAATGGCAGTAATCAGTATAACTCTCAGCACCCTCTGCTGGTGAAAATAATCACAATCGTACGATTGCCAGCTGGCTATTGGTTGGGCTTTTACAGTGTATTTGCAGGTTGTTTTGAACGTGCTGTAAAACGGGGACAGCTCCAGTTGGGGACAGGAAACCAAAAACCGGGACTGTTCCCAGAAAACAGAGTAGGGTATAACTGCAGCCTGGAGATCTCCAAATGGGAGAGGGAACTCCAAAACGGGGCGGGAGCTCCAAAATAGGGCGTGAGTTCCTTTCATTGACAGACAGGTACACATGCACAATTTTTTCTCCCAATCCAGTCAGGGCTGGATTGGTAATCGGGCATTTTCCCGGTGGGCAGACGCACTTAAGGGGCCGACAGAATGTTTTTTTTTTTTTAACTACTATACCGAGTACTATCACGCAGGGACAGCGAGCAGCCAGTGGCCCATTGGTTTGTCTCCTGTTTTGACAGTGTAAACATCCAATCACAATGCGCTATAAATGGAGCGATGAAGTAGAGACCTGTCCCGCTCCCGCAGAAAAATACCTTATCTGGGCCCGCTCCCTTCCGCGAAAAGTTGTTCTTTTTGCTTTTGTGCAACACATAAATAACAATTTATATGCTTTAGACATTTTATGTTTAGATCATTTCTATTTTGCGGGAGTCCCGTGAATCATTTTATTCTCCCGCATCCCACACACACACGAGTCTCTTCCCGCCCACGCCCGCACTCGCCCGTCAAGAGTTGTCCCGCGCCGCACCCTGTTGCGTTGGGTCCTGCGGGATTGAAGGTCTCTACGATTTAGTATTTAAAGATATAAAGATCGCTTCACCCCAACTTCTTCCTCGTTGGCTTTTGCCACGTTTTCACAGCAGCTTTATCAAGAACAGGCTTGCTCTCCGGTGAGTGATGCGGGCCAAAGAGCCAGGCAGGAGGAGAAGAAGAGAGTAGTTGAATCGGTAAAGTGCTTGATAGGGACTTGCATCGGAGGCAGCCAGGCATATAACCCTAATGTGTGTGCGCGCCATGAGTGTAGAATACGTAAACTAAACATTTTTTAATAAAACGTAAATTCTTCCCCCGTGATTTTTTGGCCAAGTCAAGTCAAGTGTGTTCATAGAGATTTCCATGGGCCAATGCGAATAAAGCTAGATTTAAATAAAAAAAAACACAGTATTGTCACACCTGACGTATTATTCTTATCCAAAACAAGATGTGACATGAGTGTGATACATAGGCTACATACATACACTACCAGTCAAAATTTTTTGAACCGTAAGAAAGATCCAATAGAAAGATCCAAAGATCAGCATTAATCTGAAATAAAAAGCTTTTGTAACATTATACATAAACCATTCAAAAGCTTGGAGTTAATTTTTTTTTGGGGGGAAATGATAGAAATTAATACTTTTATTTAGCAAGGATGCTTTAAATTGACCAAAAGTGATGATTGTCACGAATTCTGTCCAGGGACTTCCGTTCAATCACCACCAGAGGTCACCCTTCCATTACATTGACTCTCGCACTACACAAACTGTTTCATGTCATCCTGGACTACATATCCCATCGTCCATTGCACTGATTGCACACAGCTGTAACCAATCACACATTCACTATATAACACTCACTCAGATCCCTTTCAGGCTGCCGAGTATTGTATGCGCATATCGTTGGTTGTGATAGCTACGTTACGGAGCCTACTTTAAGTTTCTTAGTCTAGTCTAGCTTAGTCTTGCCTTCTCTGTTTCCTCGTCTTCTGATCATTGCCTGCGTACTTTGGATTACCTCTCTCGTCTTGCCCTGTTCGGATACTGTTTGCCCCTGCCTGGACCTTTGCTTTGTTCCTGGATTATCCATCTAGTCTTGCCCCTGTTGGATTACGTTCACCGTCGACTGACCCTCGCTTGTTTACTGGACTGCTTTTGTTTTGTCTTCTATATAACTGTTTGTCATTGCCTGACCCTCGCCTGTTTTGACCATGCCCTTAATAAAGCTTGCAAATGGATCCGTACGTCTCCCGTTTTGTTTGCCTCGTAACAAAATACTCGGCCACATGAGGATCCAGCAGCTTTTCATGTGGACATTGCCCAGGTATGGACACTGCAAAACTTTTATTAGCCTTAAAGCAGGGCACACGCCCGCTTGAAGGCTATATTCAAGAGTATCTGGATATTGCGTGTTATTCTGATCTGCCAGATTGTGTACTGATAGCCTTTTTTTGTGATGGAGTAAATTAACCTTTAAAGTCACGATTAACCCGTGAGGGTCCCTGTTCTTCTCTAAGCTATTTTTTGGATTTTGCTCTGCTGCTTGTCGACTCCGTGTTCACGGTGGGTGTTGCGGAGAAACATGACACCAAGTCCGCTTGTGTAATGGCGGCCGCGCTAGAGCACACTCACAAAATGTTTGCGACAGCGGAGCCTGATCGTAAAATAGCGGACACAACAGCGCCCCGTTATGTCACAGCTGATCTTCATGAATCAAGTCAAGTTACAGT
This sequence comes from Sinocyclocheilus grahami, assembly GCF_001515645.1. Classification (NCBI taxonomy): domain Eukaryota; kingdom Metazoa; phylum Chordata; class Actinopteri; order Cypriniformes; family Cyprinidae; genus Sinocyclocheilus; species Sinocyclocheilus grahami. The sequence continues at coordinate 1,758,805 of NW_015505231.1, forward strand.
TGATTGTCATGAGTCAAGTCGAGTCACAACTGATCTTCATGAGTCAAGTCAAGTCACAGCTGATCTTCATGAGGCAAGTCAAGTCAAAGTTTATTGTCATGAGTCAAGTCACGGCTGATCTTCATGAGTGAAGTCTAGTCACAGCTGATCTTCATGAGTCGAGTCAAGTCACAACTGATCGTCATGAGTCAAGTCAAGTCACAGTTGATCGTCCTGAGTCAAGTCAAGTCTCAGCTGATCTGCCAGAGCCTTGACACGTCTCAGCTGTTCATCCAGAGTCACATCACAGCTGATCATCCAGAGTCACGTCACATCACAGCTGAGCATCCAGAGTCACGTCACATCACAGCTGAGCATCGAGAGTCCCGTCACATCACAGCTGGTCATCCAGAGTCCTGTCACGTCCTGCCTGTTGCACCCAGATCCTCAAGGACTGTACTTCAGTATCCCAGACTGGCATCCAGCGTGGAGGACCCACCGCTGGTGTCGGCAAGTGCAGCTGGTATCCCTAAACCAGCGCTCTTAAGCCCTCCAGTTCCTGAACTGTTTCCCCTGTCTGTAGCGCTTCCCACAATGGGGATCGCTTTATGGTGTATTTGGGCTGTGTACACCACCACTGAAGCTTTAGAGACGGCGGCGGCCACTGCAATGTCTCCCGAGGTGGCGGCTGATGCTGCAGAACCTCCTAAGGTGGCGGTGCTTGCCTCAGCTTCTTGCATGGTGGTGGCGGCCAGGAACGCACCCTCAGCCTGTCT
>NW_015505231.1:1760043-1798401 GCF_001515645.1 Sinocyclocheilus grahami
ACAGTTGATTGTCATGAGTCAAGTCGAGTCACAACTGATCTTCATGAGTCAAGTCAAGTCACAGCTGATCTTCATGAGGCAAGTCAAGTCAAAGTTTATTGTCATGAGTCAAGTCACGGCTGATCTTCATGAGTGAAGTCTAGTCACAGCTGATCTTCATGAGTCGAGTCAAGTCACAACTGATCGTCATGAGTCAAGCCAAGTCACAGTTGATCGTCCTGAGTCAAGTCAAGTCTCAGCTGATCTGCCAGAGCCTTGACACGTCTCAGCTGTTCATCCAGAGTCACATCACAGCTGATCATCCAGAGTCACGTCACATCACAGCTGATCATCCAGAGTCACGTCACATCACAGCTGGTCATCCAGAGTCCTGTCACGTCCTGCCTGTTGCACCCAGATCCTCAAGGACTGTACTTCAGTATCCCAGACTGGCATCCAGCGTGGAGGACCCACCGCTGGTGTCGGCAAGTGCAGCTGGTATCCCTAAACCAGCGCTCTTAAGCCCTCCAGTTCCTGAACTGTTTCCCCTGTCTGTAGCGCTTCCCACAATGGGGATCGCTTTATGGTGTATTTGGGCTGTGTACACCACCACTGAAGCTTTAGAGACGGCGGCGGCCACTGCAATGTCTCCCGAGGTGGCGGCTAATGCTGCAGGTCCTTCCGAGGTTGAGGCGCACGCTGCCATGTTCCCCGAGACGATGGCACCCGCTGTAGCTCCTCCAGAGGTGGCGGCCCATGCTGCAGAACCTCCCGAGGTGGCGGTGCTCGCCTCAGCTCCTTGTACGGTGGTGGCGCCCAGCAACGCACCTTCAGCTTGTCTTGTCACGGTCGAAGGAACCATTACTGAACTCTCCCCGTGTCCCGATGGTCCTACTGTAGAACCTCCAGAGGTGTCGGCATCCGCTGCAGAACTTCCAGAGGTGTCAGTGGTATCCACTTATGAACTCTCGTCCTGTTCTGTTCCGGCCAAGGAGCCCATCTATGAACTCGCTCCCTGTCCCATCACGGCTATGAAGGCCGTATGTGAACTCTCTGACAGTTCTGTCACGGCTAAGGAGGCCGCCTGCAAACTCTCTAACAATCCTGTAACGGCTATGAAGGCCGTCTGTGAACTCTCTGCCTGTCCTGTCACGCTATAGAGGCCGTCTGCGAATCCTCGTCCTTTCCTGTCACGGCTATGGAGGTCATCTGTGAACTCTTTGCCTGTTCTGTTCCGGCCAAGGAGGTCGTCTGTGAACTCTCTGTCCATCCTGTCACGGCTATGGAGGCCATTTACGAACTATTGTCTCATCCTGAACTGGCCAAAGAGGCCATTTGCGAACTATTGCCCTGTCTCAATCCACCCAAAGAAGCTGTTTGTGAACTCTCTGCCTTATCTGTCACACCTGAAGATGCTGTCTGTGAACTTACTGACTGTTCTGCTGCAGCTACAAGGGCCATTCAGGAATTCTCATCTCTGTCTGTCACTGCCATGAAAACCTTTAGTAAACTTCTTGTGCTCCCTGCCTTGATCCTTGTTACCGCAAATGCACTGCCTATCTCTCGTATCTCTGCTTTTCCTAGGTCTCAGTCTCTGCCAGGGTCTCCTGATCAATCTGGCCCTCCGTGGTGGGCTTCTGCTCTGTCTGCTCCGCCCTGGTGGCCTTCTGTCCCATCTGCTCCGGCCTGGTGGTCTTCTGCTCCTCCGTGGTGGTCTGCTGTCTGGCTCTGGTGGTCTTCTGCTCCGCCGTGGTGGTCTGCCTTCTGGCTCTGGTGGTCTTCTGCTCTGCCATGGGGATCTTTGGTCCCGTCTGCTCTGCTGTGGTAGTCCTCAGCTCCACCTGTACTGCCGGCTCCGCCCTGGCACCCTGCTCCGCCGGTCCTGCCTCAGTCCCTGGTCTCTCCACTTCCACGTGGACCTGGCCCTCCGTCCCTCCCCCTGTTCCGCCTCCGCTCCACCGCCCTCCTGAATCGTAAAGTGTTCAGAGCGTCTGGAAGTCGCTCCTTGGGGGGGGGGGGCTATGTCACGAATTCTGTCCATGAACTTCCGTTCAATCACCACCAGAGGTCACCCTTCCATTACATTGACTCTCGCACTATACAAACTGTTTCATGTCATCTCGGACTACATATCCCATCATCCATTGCACTGATTGCACACAGCACTGATTGCACACAGCTGTAACCAATCACACATTCACTATATAACACTCACTCAGATCCCTTTCAGGCTGCCGAGTATTGTATTTGCATATTGTTAGTTGTGATAGCTACGTTACGGAGCCTGCTTTAAGTTTCTTAGTCTAGCCTAGTCTTGCCTTGTCTGTTTCCTCGTCTTCTGATCATTGCCTGCGTACTTTGGATTACCTCTCTCGTCTTGCCCTGTTCGTATACTGTTTGCCCCTGCCTGGATCTTTGCTTTGTACCTGGATTATCCCTCTAGTCTCGCCCCTGTTGGATTACGTTCGTCGTCAACTGACCCTCGCTTGTTTACTGGGCTGCTCTTGTTTTGTCTTCTATATACCTGTTTGCCATTGCCTGACCCTTGCCTGTTTTTAAATCGATACATACATTTATAATGTTACTAAAAATTATATTTCAGATAAATTCTGTTCTTCTGAACTTTTTTTTTTGGAGCAGCAAATCAGAATATTTGAATGATTTCTGAAGGATCATGTGACTTGAGTAATGATGCTAAAAATTCAGCTTTGAAATCGCAGGAATAAATTACATTTTAAAATATATTCAAATAGAAAACAGTTATTTTAAATAGTGGCATGACCCGGTCGATCCTTTCCCTCATCTGTCTGACGTGCTTGATCACAGAGCAATGGGCTGCCGGCTGTTGTTCCCAGGCCTCCTTTGCTACATCCAGGAGGCAGCGGGGTTGCCGGCCAAAGAGGAGCTCGAAGGAGGTGAAGCCAGTTGAGGCCTGCGGAACTTCGCGGATCCCGAAGAGGACATAGGGGAGCATCAGGTCCCAGTCACGCTTGTCCTCCGCGACCACCCATCTCAGCATCTGCTTGAGGGTTCGGTTGAAGCATTCGACCAGTCCGTCGGTCTGGGGATGGCAGACGGTGGTCCTCAACTGCTTCACCCACAGCAGCCGGCAGAGGTCAGCCATTAACCGGGACATGAAGGGGGTTCCCTGATCGGTCAGGATCTCCACCGGGATGCCGACTCTGCTGGAGAGAAGGAAGAGTTCCTGGGCAATGGCTTTTCGGAGGGGCACTGCCTCAGGGTACCGGGTGGCATAGTCGACGATCTCGCGGATCCGCTGGATGGTGTTTCCCGGTTCCGAGATGCCCTGCCAAGGGATGGGAGTGAGCCAGCTCCAGTACGGTCTGGCACCACCAACAACAATTTTTCCTCCCCCCTTCGCTGCGCGACACAGTACAGCAGGCCATTTTGCACAACAAAATGCGGGAGAGGGTGGGGACCAGGCTGAACCTCCTTGCCTTCGATGACCCGGACCTGGGTCCATCCATGCTTCAGCCTGTCGTCCTCCCGCTGTTCCTTCCCAAATGAGCCCCCTCCCGTCACCTGTTGGAACACATGGATGGATTGCATTTACATTACACTGAGATCCGATCACAATGCGTCCTCGACTACCTCTGGACCAGGACACGCTGATCGGATAACATTCCGATCAGAAGCGTTTACACTCGTCTTTTCAATGTGTATGTGGACAACATCCAGATACAAGTGTAAACGCAGCCATTTATGTTACAAAAGATGCAGAATGTTTTTTTTTAAAAACCTCTTGATCTTGAAATTATCCTGAAAAAATTGTATCATGGCTTCCAAAAAAATAATAAGCAGCACAATTACTATTGATTATTGAGCACCAAATCAGCATATTAGATTGATCCAAAGGGTCATGCAACATTGAATACTAGAGTAAATATAAAAGCTACATGAATCAATTACATTTCCCAATACATTAATATAGAAAAAAATCTTTATACACTTTATAAATTTATTTAACAATATTATTGTTTTTACTGTATTTTTTACTATTTTACTGTAATCATTACTACAACAAACATCTTCTATTATTATTTGGATAGTACACTTTTCAATTAATCTGAGTATATGTAGGTTTATAACGGATATGGTTCTCACCTTATTGATGAGCAGCCATGTGCCTCCGTAATAATGTTCTGATACTTGCAGCACAATTAGAATGAAAATCGTTGCAGAACATAAGTGATACACTATTACACAGTCTATTAGTGAAAGCTCTTTTCTTCCTGTTTTCTTAAATTCAAAAAGTTTGGGGGAAGCGCTCGTGCTCAGTACAAGACTGTCGTGCCTATAGTGTGAGTATGCCCTTAGTGAGCTTCTGTCAAAAACCTTATATGGTCTCTCCCATACACATTCTTTTTAACGCACACATGCACAAAGACTCCTGATGCAACTTGCTATCTGTGCCGAATAATGAAGACAGCCTTGTAATCTTTTATAGGCCATGTAAACACTTCATCCAAGTTCTGGAAACACACGTTTCATCAATCAAGTTTAATTTCATCAATCCACAGGGATTGAATGTTATTTACTTTGCTCTGTTAGGACTGGTCTCAGATATACTTGTTAGAGATATCCTCTTCTGGCCTCATTAGTGGTTAGTTTCATGTAGTTCTCAGTAATGTCTGTAGCATCTGTGTGTAATAATACACACTATATATTCTCTTTTTAGATGACAAATACTCTGTAACCTCAGTTAACAAGCCATATGAGGACCCATGGACCCTTCCCCCCGGAATGCGTAACACCCCAGGAAGTCGAACAGGCCTGGTCAGCTAAATATCTACAGTGGATCTAAAATATGAATAGTTAATTATAACTAGTTATGGTTAATTATTCATATTTCCCCATGAGCTGATTCGCTACATGTCTTATTTTGAATCAGCAGTGATTTGCTTATTTGAATCAGCAGTGTTTTGATTCATCCATTGGTCCAGGTTAACATTGTTGTAGCCATTCATAGTTTCTTGATCTGAGTCTTTCCTTATAAGTTCTGGCTTTAAAGGTCTACTTAAATCTTATTTAGTCTGCAAACTAATGAACAAAATATGTTCCAGTGTTCCTCGAGCTCAACTCCAAGGTCAAGTGTTTGACTCCCAATGAATGCAAATACAGAACTTTGTGGGAAAACACTGTAAACTGCTTTGAATAAATGCAAATTGTAATGTTGGAATAATTGGTGGGACAAATCAGATTGTTAGGGGTCAAAATTCATAGAGCAGAAAGACATATAAGGTGAGAAAGAAACCATGGAGAAAGTGGAGACAAAGGAGAGTAGGTGAAACTTGGAGAAGGGGAACTGGAGGAAGAAAGGGTGTTAAAACAGTAAGGTGCACAATAAGAGAATTACAAGACATAGGATTGGTAGGAATAAAGGAAGATGTCTGACAGAAAAACGAGAGGAAAAGTGTGAGCGTGAAGGACGGTGACTAACTTAAGCCTGCAATAAAAGGAAACAGAATGTGGTAAGGAAGATGTATCAGGCAAAAAAAACATATTTTGCCTGAAGCGAATGTGCAGAACAAAGAGTAACCATAAACTCCCATTCATCCATGACAGATTAACTGTGACTCATCAGTAGGAGCCTTTTTTGAGGATGTACATATTCAGTTGGCTCTTCTCTTGGATCATGCAGAATCTGTGTCCTCTGCCCACATGCCAAAGCATCAGAAGGACATTTTACATGAAACTCACTACAAGCATGCCTGTAAAACATTGGTAGTCAAAGGATGGCGTTATTTGTTTGCATTGCCCTGAGAGACAGATTAAAAAGACTCATGCCCTCAAAACTAATTGGGGTTTTCTCTTGCATGTTGTTTTTGTGAGCTAGTATCATTTGAAGGATGCAAAATCAAATTTTGCCCTTGTGTGATGCAAGGACATGACACTCTCATTCTAGTATTTTTGCAAAGAAAAAGAAGCATCACGGATATTTCGTTTTGTCTCACTATCTCTGTTTTTGTCCCTTTCCAAAATGGAGAAAATGTAGCTCTTTGGAATGAGATGATGGGTGTAGGAGTGCGTGGGTGTGTGTGTGTGTATGGGAGCGTCTGGCTGGCAGGGTGGTCTGTCCTCACACTCAGTTTCATCACTTAGTAAGCGTTTCCCATGAGAATGCAACTATGGCGAGGATTCTGTTTGTAGAGGATTTAAAAGTAAAATGTTCTCTCTCTCCCTCTCTTTGCTTTTGATCTCGGCCTGTCTTTGACTCTCTCTTAAAAACAGGAGAGCTATTTTCAGTGTGCAGTCTTTCATTTTGCGCCTTACCTGTTTAAGGCAGCGCTTAAAGAATGAGGGGCTTTATGCCTGCTCTGCCTGTTGACTCTTTCAGTTTGATGTGTCTGTACCTGAAATGTAAATGACAATTGATGAAATTGTTACACAACAAAGAGACATCTTTGTTCAATTTGGTACGGTTAATACCATGCTTACCCTGAGCAGGCAGTTTATGCCAGTATAGAACTGATTTGTTTAACCCAGATGATCAATTTCTGATTTCTGAAAATCAGTAAAACTGTAATATTGTGAAACATTACAATTTGAAATAATTAATTTCTAGTATAATGTTTTAGTGTATTTTAAACTTTATTTTTTTCCTGTGATGGCAAAGCAGAATTTTCACCAGCCGTTACTCCAGTCTTCAGTGTCATATGAGCCAGGAATTATTCTGATATGCTGATTTGCTGCTCTAATAACTTGTCTTACTATTGACAATATTGAAAACAGTTCCTGAATTTTTGTGGAAACATGATGCATTTTTTCAGGATTCTTTGATGAATAGTAAGCATTTGTTTGAAACAGAAATCTTTTGTAGAATTATACATGTATTTACTGGCTAAAACTAGAACGAATCACCAATCGATGCCTTAATAGGAGTAGCTTCAACAGAAATTTTCCATATTGTTGTTTTTTGTTGTGTGCTAAGCTGGAAGGGTATCCATCCTGTACAAACGCTGAACTCAGCAGTCTGTATTTCAGGAAACTACCCTCGCCGCTGACAGTGGAAAAGGTCACAGAAAGTCATAGCTGGTATGGTGATGATTGCATCAAAATGTTAACAGGTGTGTGTACAGATGATGGCTAGTCATCACCCTTTAATATTCCTTTTGTGCATGCTGACGCTGCATTTTCCATTTGTCATCCTTTATTGTGATAATTTTTTTTTCTTCCCAAAAATCTCCTGTTACACCTAATTATACATTTCGTTACATCAGAGAATATGGTCATTTGTTCAGTTATGACAAAGACTAATTGTACATAATTTGGCTTGATGCATATATTAAGTAAAATCTTGCCTGATCTCATTTTGACCTCAAATGATAAAAAAACCCAGGGATGGGGGGGGGGGGTTTGAGGCACCAATGGATTACAGAGTTGTCTAGTCCAGGATGATGGCCTGACCAATTATCTTCAGTCATCTATTAGAAAGTTCCAGTCATCAAGATATATATGTGTATGGAAGTTGCACAGTTTGTGTAAATGGCTTGGAGATGATTTATCTGTTACACACACAAGGGAACATTACCTTAACTGATTGAAAAATCAGTTCCCTAAATATTCCCTAAACTGAAAAAAATCTGTTTGCATTAAAGGGGTCATATGATGCGATTTCAATTTTTCCTTTCTCTCTGGAGTGTTACAAGCTCTTTTATAAAGGTGCATAAAGAAGATCTGTAAAGTTGCAAAGACTAAAGTCTCAAATCCAAAGAGATATTCTTTATCGTCACATGTGGTGGCCGCAAGCCCTCCGGACGCTCCTTCGTCGAATCCGCCCGCCGCCTCTGCTCACTCTAGCCCTCCGGCCGTTCCTCAGTCTAGCCCTGGCCTCTCCTCACTCTAGGCCGCCGCTGCTCACTCTAGGCCACTGTGTGTGACGCTGTGTTTCGTTGTGAAAGCGAAACTACTTTTTTTGGCCTTCCAAAAATGGACACGACTAGAAATCAGCGGTTAAATTGTATTTACAACACTGTTCCAGAGCACTTCAACCCAACAACCCAAATATTCAGATGTGTGCAGCACATTTTATGGAGGACCGTTTCCTGATCCTGGTAGAGTAGACTACAATGCTGGCTGTTCTGACTCAAAGACTGTAAGTATGTTTTTTTATATTTAAAGAGTTTTTATATTTTTTATATTTAAAGCAAGTTTTTTGGGCAGTGTAGAGTAGTGCTTGTTGTTTGTAATTTCGCCGATCACAAATGCAGACATGGTTTTATGTTTACGAGGCGCGATGCAACGCAACGCGTAAAAAAACAGTATAAGTCATTATAATCCATAATTATGTCCCCACTGGATGCAACGAATGCCTCGTTTATAATGGGTTTTCATGTTTTTGAATCATCGCTCCGGCCTGACAGGGCATCATCACAATATGGTAGGGACGTAACATACGTCCTTGCTTTTCAGGCCGATGAGCTTTGTAAAAATCGACGCGTTTCAGAAAGGCAGGACATAGAGGAGAAGCAATAATGTACAGTATGTGGAAAATAATGTGTTTTTTTAACCTTAAACTGCATAAACACATTTCATTACACCAAATACACAAAATAATGTTATTTTTAGCAACATCATATGACCCCTTTAAATTTCTCCTTTACCAAGCAAAAACAAGGGGTTGCTAGGCCAATGACATGGTTTAGGTTATTAATACATTACATTACATTAGCACCCCATAGAAACTGTTAAAGGCATAGCTTATAGACACTGCTCAAAAATAGGGATGCAACGATTCACTCAACTCACGATTCGATTCGATTCACGATTTTGATTTCACGATTCGATTCACGTTTTTTTAAACAAAATTATATTTTAGACAAATTATAAATTAAATGTGTCCTTTTATTATTGCTTAGACAAAATACTGTATGTTTCTTTGTGAAATTGAAATATAACACTATAATAATATACTAATATAGCACTTGCATATTATTGCTCTTTTGTTGGTTTTGATTGCTTCTATTGTCCTCATTTGTTAGTCGCCTTGGATAAAAGCGTTTGCTCAATAACAAAATTTTAATTTAATGTAAATGTAAATAACAAAACTAAATAAAAAATTTAAAACAAGCCCCAAATCAAATAAGTAACACAAATAAAATAAATCTCTGCAAATAAAGACAACCACTGCATTTTAATCATGATCCAAGCAAAGATGCTGCATACATGCAACATGAGCAGTTTTTAATCTAAATTACATTGTATAATTTCTAAATTTGAAGCAAAAACAGAATGGTTTGACTTCAGTTTTGTGAAACTATACATAACAAATAGCTGCATGAAACAGCGGACGAGCTGAATGAGACACAGATTCACTCTCTGCCAGCAGGTGGTGCTTTAAGCACTTCCTTCGTTTCTGCTGTGAACAAGTGAGAAAACTTTAAAAGTACTACAATACCAGGAAGGAAGATCGGGTTGTTGATGTTTGCCTGCCATCCTCGCTCTGTCTGCACAGCGTGCGTGAACGCGCTGATGACGTGTCCTGTCTGCGTGAACCAGGTGCGCAGAGGTATGCAGGTACATAAGTTGACAGGCAGGTAGGAAAGCTTATTAAAACGCTCGGACCGAGCGTTTTGATTGGACGAACATTTCTTGGTCCCATTTCCTTTGCTTCCACAAAATATATAAATACAGATGAATACATTTAGACCACTTAACTTAATGATTGCTATCGGGATGTGAAGAGACTTTCAGCCAGCATAACAAAAAAATGTTTCTGAAGACAATCACCTATTACACCTTTAATATGCAGGGCTCCAGACTGCAACCATTTTTTCTGCCTGTGCGACTAAATTTTGTGTGCGGTCGCACTGGTGCAACCACCGCGTTGGTCAACTCATAAGCGCTTCAATTTCTGCAAGCACTGTCACCGTTAGTTTTACTTTTCTTTTTGTTTTCATTTTTGAAAAACTTATCTTTGCTGTTTACCTTAAGCTATGGAGGCTCTCTTTTATTTATTTATTTATTTATTTGATTCCTCAGTGTTTGCTAAACGTTCTGTAATTGATTAGTCGGTATATAATACAGCATGTGGTGTGTGCCATGGTTTTTGTTAATAAACGTTTTGCAAGCTAGTTTTTCTTTGTATCTTACTGATTTATTGTTGTTGTGCTTTTTGACTAAGAATAACAATGAATCCATCTTTTGTTTTAGTCTTAAAAAATGAAAGGTGTGTAGATGTATGCAAGCAAAACAGTGACAACAAGATTGCGAATTCGAAAGTGAAAGCATCCGAAGCCCGCGCCTTAGAGAAACTCCCATTCACAAAATTCAAATCACAAATAATACTACTGATGATAAAGAATGGGTTGAATGTTAACAACTTGTTTCCATATAACTATAAACTATGATAAAAGTTCATCAGCATGCATTGACTAATCCCATGTTGTAACGCAAAAAAAATTAAAAAATATTGCGACCAAATCATGTGCTCGTGCGACCAGCTGAGAAAGTTAGTTACAAAAGAGCGACCAGTGGGAAGAATGAGTCTGGAGCACTGATATGCATTTTACAGAGGCAAGAGGAAAAGAAAAAATACCATCGAAAGACTGTAAGTTCCCCTCAGACATACATTCATATAAACTCCTGCCCCTAACTGAATCGCGATTTGATTAGCATCTCAGCCGATTTGAATCGTTACATATTTAAATCGATTTTCAAACGGCTCGCGGTTAATCATTACATCCCTACTCAAAAATGATTTAAGCAGAGCTCTTACAACTGAATGAATATGTCTATAAACTTGTGAATAAAATGATCATGAGGTAAGAATGAAGTGGCTTTTAAATAGTAATACAACAAGCACATTTTAATGGGACTGTAATACAACTGAAAAGGGCAATGTTGCTTTGATACCTTGATGAATCATAGTTTGATACGAAAAATGAATGAAGATGACAACAGAAGTGGCATCTCTAGATGCAAGATATGTGTCAAATGGAAGTGATACGGGGGATGTGTGTCATTGCCTTTTACTCTCTCCATTCACACTTGCATTTTTCTCACCCTCTCCATCTGGGCCAAATCTACTGGATATGAGCAACAGAGTGCTGAGATGCACATATCGGCTGTATTTATTCAGAACTCAAATTTAAGGACTGCTGACCTAAACTGTTCTGCACCTCATTAGTGCACATTTGACTCAATGATACAGTAGAAATTAATTCCAATATAGGCTGACAGTTTGTTTGGAGGCATTGGAATAAGCAATTACTTTTAATAAATTGTATCTAATTGATTTAAATGCAGCTATTTGACCCTGAGAGTTTGTTTAACCTTCTGTTTAGAATGCATGTTCACCAAAAACATGCAAGTGTTGCTAGGTTGATTTGAGCTGAATATGGCATACAGGAGATCATGTTCTCCCCTAATTTAAAAACCCCAAAAAGCAATTATCCTGAACTGCATCATTGTGTTTTGTTGGTCTGAAAATGCACCAGATTTTCTTTCCATCTTAAATTCCCATGACAGCAATTGTCACAGTTGAGATTGTTCTCCTTCTCTTACTCCAGCTATCAGGGTTTTCTGCCACTTAGAGTTTGTTTGTGAATGAAATATTAAAGATGTACTGTGAAACCCCATGTGCTGAGAGCACATTAATCATTTAGAGGGACTCAAGAGTCCGGAGAGAGTGGCAGTGATTGTTAACATACATTTAAGTTTCAATTTTAAGCATGAAATGAATGTTCACCTTATTTTCTAAATGCATATTTTAGATCTTTTTTTTTTTTTAGAATTTTTTTGACCTCATGACAGGACGAATTCACCACCTACATTTCAAAATCCAATCAATAACTGATGTATAGAATCCCATCCCCCTACATTTTTTATTTTCCGATAATCTATTACAGTCAGATGCATGCCACACTACAGAAGAAAAGATCTGCACTTCTGTTTCATCATGACTTTAAGGACTATTGGTCTGAATGATTTGATAAAAGGAATAAACGTTGTTTATATTTTGGTCTGTTCATCAGCACTGATCAGCCACAACATTAAAACCACTGACAGGTGAAGTGAATAACATTGATTATATTGTTATACATTGCCTTGATGTCCAGATTTCCCAGATCTCAATCCGATTTAGAATCTTTGGGATGTACTGGACCAACAGATCTGTTCCACGAAGGCCCCACCTCAACAATGTGCAGGACTTACATGACCTGTTGCTAATGTCTTGGATCCAGATACCACAGGACACGTTCAGAGGTCTTGTGGATTCAATGCCTTGACGCATCAGGGATGTTTTGGCAGCATGAGGGGAACTCGATATTAGGCAGGTTGTTTTAATGTTGTGGCTAATCAGTATGAAGCTGTCATGTGGCTTCAGAGGACTTGGAATATTGCCCAAGTTGTTTGAAACACTTTTATAATACACTATACTTTTATGGTGCTTTGCATCCTTTTGATGCTTGTAAGCTTTGGTTCCTGTTCTTTGTCAGTGGATGGAAAATAGCAAGCAGCACAATCTTCAAAGTTTCTCCTTTCATGTTTCACTGAAGAAAGTTGTCAAGAGTGATTGTGTAATGCCATAATTTTATGCAAGACATTAAAGGCATTAACTTACATTTATGTACTTACATATATAATATTTGTATTATGAGACATTAAGTAATCATTCATAATTTACTGTCATAATTTTACGTTATTTACTTTCAACATTTTAGTTAGACATTTGAGCCACCATATACAGTACCGTGAAACTGGATTCTGGTTTACATTACAAATTTAGATTACTGAGCTTAAAACAACAGCAAAATATTCGCAAAAATACATATCACATAAGTACAAGCACATTTTGAGATTTCAAGTTTTTTTTGGAAATGGTTAACCTTGATGAGATACAAAATTGATTTGACAGCACCCTCTACTGGTTGTTTTGACTACCACAACCTTTGTCTGACAGGACATAGGTTTTCACAAATTGCTGTTCGCCAGATGTTTTTATCTGTAGAATGAAGCTGAGTTCAGAGGCTAAACATCACAAAAGGGCCATAATAATAAAGAAACAGGAGGAAGGTCAAGGTTTAACACTTCCTGGATTTAATCTGCCGTTTTATTATGAACCGATGATTAATTATGCTGCCAGGAAACAGGAATGTGATATTTATCCATATAAAGTTTCTTTCTCTTCCTCCTGTAGAGAGCCTGATGCTGGGTACAGAGATGGATCTGCAGCTGGTGGAGGGCACAGTTGTGGCCTTGGAGAACTCTCTGAAAATGTGGCTACATGACCAGGGCGGAGACAGAGAACACCTGCACTTGTTGTTACCCGCTTCTCTCACATCACAGGGTTCTACACCACACCCTGGCAACAACAGGCCAAGTCCAGGTAGAAACACACTCATGGATTCTGCATGATCACCCACTAAAATATTCATTCGGAAATCAATTTTTTGCTGTTCACAGCTCGAAAATTAGGGGTGGCTCGATACCATTTTTTCAGAACCGATCCCGATCCGATACCAAACATTTGGAGTATCGGCCGATACCGATCCGATACAGTGCAGTTTTTTTAATCAGTATAGAATTTCTACCTCAATGTGTGTTGAACTGATCATCACTCTTTTGTGTGTCTCAATCTACTAAATATAGACAACTTTCTTATAAAGAAAAAATGACGAATGTAAAATATATAGGCTATAATCATAATCTATGACAAAAATACTACTATAAATTAGGTTAGCGGATAATTCAGTAGCAAAAGTTACTCTAGAAAAATCATGAGTGCACAATAATTTTATAAAATCTAAACTTTTAGTGAAAAAAAAAACTATATAGTGGGGAACAAATAAAAGTGAATAAGTTTTGGACTAAATCTGGTAAAATGTTACACATTGCTCTTTGTATGGTTGTAAAATACATTCATGAAAAAAAGTAATATATTTATATATAAATAGATAGGGCCTATTATAAAATTAAAAGACATTTCTTTTAAATGTAAGGACAGCAACATAGGATAGATAAGACGAACAAGAAAGGCTATTAATAATCTGTCATTGTGCTAAAGTATTATGATACGAAAGGCTCCAATCCAGAGTGGCACAAAGCGCTTATGCGCATCCCGAGTCACAGCGCGCAGGCACAGCGCTCCGCATAGAAAAGTTCAAAGCACAAAGGGAAGAGATATTGATGCATAGTGTATTAAAACTGTGCAATATTATATTTCTTTTTATATAATATTATATTTATTGAGCCTTTTCTTTTAACAGTTTTAAATCTCAGTTACTGTCCTTGTGAAGAACAATTCATAGTGCTCTCTACTCCAGTGTTGTGATCTAACACGGTAGAAATGAACACGATTTAGAAACAAAACGAAACTCCAGCAAGATAAAGTGCTTTTATGGAAAACCATTTATCTTTATTTACAGATCAAGTATAATATTAGGAACATTTAATCATCTTAGAGAGAGTTTCTTCGTCTTGGCTGTCGTAACCGAACACGACACGCAGTTTGAATGCTGAATGGAAGAGATGACACAGCCGCAGCGGAGAGAAGAGTTTACGTCAACTTGACTTGAATAGTCATCTGTACCTCACATTAAACTGTGGAACGGCTTCAGAACACTTGGAATATAGTGCACGGAAATGTTATGGTGCTTTAAGTTTTTGTGGCTATCGTATGGCTTAACAATAACACAGAATAGTATACGCAGAATATCGTATTTGGATCTGTCTCGTCTGACCGATAACCGATCCGGTGTCCTGACATTTTATCCTATCCGTCAGATTGTCCTACAAGGGTTTACTGGGCATGCGCACATCAATATTGCGTCCTTTTTCTCATGCTGAACAACAATATTTCATGTATCTGCATTACTGTACGGGTAGGTTTAGGGTTGGGATAGGTGTAGTCTTTAATAAAACAATCTAATAGGTCGAAAAAATTATTTGTTGTTGGTTTCCTGTAGCTGTATCCCTTCTAGCTACAATCGTGAATATAACACATAATTACTGTATTTGCATTACTGTAGGTTTAGGGTTGTGGTAGGAGTAGACGTTAATAAACCATCATTTTACAGATAGCATTTTTTGTTGTCGAATTGTACTACCCACTGTTTTAATGGGAGGTAGCAAAATCTGACAGGTAGCACAAATCGACAGAACACCGGCAGTAAATGCCAGCACCTGTGCGATACCGATACTGAATATTGAATCGGTGCACCCCTATCCAAAATGAATATTTTAGTTAAAGGTGCTGTATGTAAGTTTTTGACTCTACTAAAGCATAAAAATACCATAATATGTTTGCAGATATTTAAGAAACATGCTAAGTTAACATACTTGTTTATCTGAAAAACAATGCTACAGTCAGTTATTCTCCTTTGAAAATGTGCGTTCCGGGCCGGAATGTTGGTCTCTGTTTTGGTCTGTGAAACTCGCCCACTGCCAGTTTACCCAATTGTATTTCGTCACCCCGGGTTGCCATTTGGTGGAAAACAGAGCGTATTTCATTTCATTCATCGTCAAGTGCGCTCGTTCCAGTTGGTGTCGTCAATCTGGCAACCTGCGTGTTAGTTTGAGGAGGAGGGGCCGGGTGAAAAAAACCCTCTCCAATATTTTTACTTATTTTACTGTATTTTATTTATATTTTGACTGCAATACCTAGTTCAACCACTCGGTGTCAATCATACATGCAGCACCTTTAAGCTTGTGTTTTGTTTTGTGTGTCTGCTTACAGGTGCATCTCAATAAATTAGAATGTCGTGGAAAAGTTAATTTATTTCAGTAATTCAACTCAAATTGTGAAACTTGTGTATTAAATAAATTCAATGCACACAGACTGAAGTAGTTTAAGTCTTTGGTTCTTTTAATTGTGATGATTTTGGCTCACATTTAACAAAAACCCACCAATTCACTATCTCAACAAATTAGAATATGGTGACATGCCAATCAGCTAATCAACTCAAAACACCTGCAAAGGTTTCCTGAGCCTTCAAAATGGTCTCTCAGTTTGGTTCACTAGGCTACACAATTATGGGGAAGACTGCTGATCTGACAGTTGTCCAGAAGACAATCATTGACATCCTTCACAAGGAGGGTAAGCCACAAACATTCATTGCCAAAGAAGCTGGCTGTTCACAGAGTGCTGTATCCAAGCATGTTAACAGAAAGTTGAGTGGAAGGAAAAAGTGTGGAAGAAAAAGATGCACAACCAACCGAGAGAACCGCAGCCTTATGAGGATGGCCAAGCAAAATTGATTCAAGAATTTGAGTTAACCTTTACAAGGAATGAACTGAGGCTGGGGTCAGGGCATCAAGAGCCACCACACACAGACATGTCAAGGAATTTGGCTACAGGTGTCGTATTCCTCTTGTTAAGTCACTCCTGAACCACAGACAACGTCAGAGGCGTCTTACCTGGGCTAAGGAGAAGAAGAACTGGACTGTTGCCCAGTGGTCCAAAGTCCTCTTTTCAGATGAGAGCAAGTTTTGTATTTCATTTGGAAACCAAGGTCCTAGAGTCTGGAGGAAGGGTGGAGAAGCTCATAGCCCAAGTTGCTTGAAGTCCAGTGTTAAGTTTCCACAGTCTGTGATGATTTGGGGTGCAATGTCATCTGCTGGTGTTGGTCCATTGTGTTTTTTGAAAACCAACGTCACTGCACCCGTTTACCAAGAAATTTTGGAGCACTTCATGCTTCCTTCTGCTGACCAGCTTTTTGAAGATGCTGATTTCATTTTCCAGCAGGATTTGGCACCTGCCCACACTGCCAAAAGCACCAAAAGTTGGTTAAATTACCATGGTGTTGGTGTGCTTGACTGGCCAGCAAACTCACCAGACCTGAACCCTATAGAGAATCTATGGGGTATTGTCAAGAGGAAAATGAGAAACAAGAGACCAAAAAATGTAGATGAGCTGAAGGCCACTGTCAAAGAAACCTGGGCTTCCATACCACCTCAGCAGTGCCACACACTGATCACCTCCATGCCACGCCGAATTGAGGCAGTAATTAAAGCAAAAGGAGCCCCTACCAAGTATTGAGTACATGTACAGTAAATGAACATACTTTCCAGAAGGCCAACAATTCACTAAAAATGTTTTTTTTATTGGTCTTATGAAGTATTCTAATTTGTTGAGATAGTGAATTGGTGGGTTTTTGTTAAATGTGAGCCAAAATCATCACAATTAAAAGAACAAAACTACTTCAGTCTGTGTGCATTGAATTTATTTAATACACGAGTTTCACAATTTGAGTTGAATTACTGAAATAAATGAACTTTTCCATGACATTCTAATTTATTTGAGATGCACCTGTATAATGGATGGGTAGGTGATGTTGCTTATGCTCATGTCCCCCTCTGCAGTCTGTTTGAAGTGTGACATGCAGGAGAGACTTCTCAGCCCAGCCCTACTTCCCAGCACGCCTGACCTTGGAGCGAAGACTGAGAGCATGCAAGATTTCCAGCCCCCAAACAAGAATCTGGCCAAACAGAACCCCTCGCCGCAGTGTCTGCGAGTCGTCAAGTACAGTCATATCTGTAGTTATATTTTGTTTAAGTAAATAACAATAGATTAGCCTTGAAGGGGTCATATGATGTTGCTAAAAAGAACATTATTTTGTGTATTTGTTGTAATGAAATATTTATGCGGTTTAAGGTTAAAAAACACATTATTTTCCACATACTGTACATTATTGTTTCTCCTCTATGCCCCGCCTTTCTGAAATGTGTCGATTTTTACAAAGCTCATCGGTCTGAAAAGCGAGGCGTGCTCTGATTGGCCAGCTATCCAGTGCGTTGTGATTGGCCAAATACCTCAAGCATGTGACGGAAATGTTACGCCCCTTACCATAATGTGATGCCCTGTCCAGCTGGAGCGATGAGACAAAAACATTCAAACCCATTATAAACGAGGCATTTGTTGCATCCAGTGAGGACATAATTACGGATTATAATGACTTGTACTGTCTTTTTACGCGTTGCATCACGCCGCGTAAACATAAAACCATGTCTGCATTTGTGATCGGAGAAATGACAAACAACAAGTGCTACTCTACACTGCTCAAAACTCACGTTTGAATCGTCAGTGGCAAATTCTTTATAAATAAAAAACGTACTTACAGTCTGAGTCAGAACAGCCGGCATTGTAGTCTTCTCTCCCAGGATCAGGAAACAGTCCTCCATAAAATGTGATGCACACATCTGAATATTTGGGTTGAACTGTTCTGGAACAGTGTTGTAAATACAACTTAACTAGTAAATCTAACTTAAATCTAGTCGTGTCCTCTTTTGGAAGGCCAAACAAAGCAGTTTCACTTTCACAACGAAACATACAGCGTCACACACAGCGGCCTTGAGTGAGCGGCGGCCAGCGGATTCGATGAAGGATCTTCTTTATGCACCAAGAGCTTGTAACACTTCAAAGAGAAAGGAAAAATTGAAATCGCATCACATGACCCCTTTAAGCATCACTTTGACTTTTTTTGTGAATAGGGTTTAATCAGAGTTCCCAGACTGCTGTGATGTTGTATATTTTTAATATATCACAGATCTAAGAAAGTCCACAATATTGATGACTATGTTCATATACAGTATATTCAACAGAAACACAACAACTCTGAAATATAGTTAATGTACAAGTATGCTGTGTGAGTGTGAAGGGGAGAAGAAAAAAATGGACTATGCAAAAGTCAATATGATGGAGTCAGGTTTTTATCAAACAGACAGCTCTGTGTTTGAGTCTTCTGTGTCCCACACACAGTCATACATTGTATTCCCCTTGAGAGTTTTGCATATGATTTTCATGCACATGAGGTCATTCTTCCGGGCACTGTGAAACAATCATACTACTTGTCCCCACCTAGTCATTATGGGCCAATATACTTGCATAATTCCCTTTCACACACGTGCATCTTTTTGTCAGTTTTACTCAGACAGGGTTTGTGAGACGTTTACCTCTTTTAAGAAATTAATGCTTTTATTCAACAAGGGTGCATTCTATTAGTCAAAAGTGGCAGAAGTTAAAATGATTTCGGATTTGATTACATACTGTTCTTTTCCAAACATTCAATTCATCAAATAATCCTGATATCAATGTATCATGGCTTCCACAAAAATATCAAGCAGCACAACTGTTTTCAATGTTGATGATAATAAGAAATATTACTTTCTTATTGTACCAAATCAGCATATTAGAATGATTTCTGAAGGATGATGTGACACTGTAGACTGGAGTAAAGGCTTTTGAAAATTCATTTTTAAATATAGTAAAATAGAAAACAATTATTTTATTTTAGTATTAATAGTAATAATACTAATAGTTTAATACAATAATTAAGCATCAATCTAAAAAATAAACATTCAGATTTTGCTGTTGTGTGTGTGTGTGTGTGTGTGTGTGATGTAGAGTTCTTCATGCCAGTGGAGTGTGTCAGTCTGTGCTGTATGGACTACCACTCATCATCAAACCAACCTCATGCTGGCAGCTGGACTGGGATGAAATGGAAACAAACCAACAGACATTTCATGCTCTCTGCCACATACTAAAAGTCAGTGTCTGACTGTGTGTGTTTGTTTGTGTGTGTTCATAGAGCACAGCTGTGTGATAATCTGTTATGTAAGGGATCTGAAAATGTTGTTAAAAACCTGAATATTTTTGTTTACTTAGACCCGTGACTGGTTCCTTTTGGTGCGCTCAGAGTCTGGGTCAGGTTCAGGTTCTGCTGTGTTTTCCTACTATATACTTCAGTCCTCTGGTTCACTCTCTCTGCTTTTGAAACCTGTGCTGACACGAGAACTTACGCTACCCTGCTGCCTGCCTGTCTCAATGGAGGACCCACCACTTCCTGCACTTGCCTCTGTGGAGGTACCATTACATTATAGACTAGTAGTGCATTGCCCTTACATACAAACTTGGTGTAAAATTCACTGAATGGCTCAAACACAACTCAATTCTAATATTTAGCATCAGCAACTGGATCTCTGTAATGAGAATAATTAGTTTTATAAAAGGGATAGTTCATCCTAAAATAACAATTCTGTCATCATTTACTAATCCTCATGTCACTCTAAGCCCCGTTCACACCAAGAATGATAACTATAAAGCTATTAGCGTCCACACCAGCCAACGATATCATCTGTAAGCGCATGCTCGTCTGCTGCTTTAAATTATCGATCTCGTTATAGCAGGATGAGTTCTGATTGGTTGTCAATGTTTTTATCATTCATCAGCTGAAAAAAAATTATTCTGGAAGTGATTAAAACGATATCGTTTCTCTGTGCCTTGATCGTTATAGCTGTGGTGTGGATTCTCCTATTCTTTAATATTGAGAACGATTTTTAGAACTAATCTTTATAGTTATCTTTATCGTTGTCGTGCTTGGTGTGAATGGGCCTTTAAACCTGTATGACTTGTGTAACAAAGTTTGTAGATGGGGAAGAAGGAGGCGGGAACCGGCGAACATTTAAACAAAACTTTAATAATAAAATAAACAAACACAAAATACCACGACAGCCCCTCACGGACGACTGCCGCTCACAAACAACCAAAACACAAAATAAAGTCCAGGGGCCCGTTCTTCGTACGTTGCTAACTCAGTAAGCTGGATTTGATTGTTGACGATTTGGCATGATCTTGGATTATTTGATTCTTTGAAGCTCATCCCGGAGTTGCTGTCAGAGCAAGAGGTCCGTAAACTTAAACCTGCTCGGGAGCAGGCTTATTTCATGTAAACAGGATTAGACTGCATCGTTTTAAGCAGAACTTATACTTAAAATATGTCCGCTACCACCAGAGTTATCCTACTGATCCAGGGACAATAATAATATTTAAAATAATAATCATTTAAAAATGTATTTAAAGATAATATAATAATGTTGTGTAGTCTTTAATACTATAGACACAGCCAGTTTTACTCACTGAAATATTTATTCGTCATAAAATGATTACTTCATAATTGTATTCAAGTCTTACACACGTTATACAGATAATGTAGAGTTGTGCATTCATTTGAATGGTGACAGATATTATGGGAGTGGCTTGATGGAGCGCAGGGGATGCAGATAACATGATATTGACCCTTAAGAAACTTTAAATAATGCTGTCACATAACAAATCTGTTCAAATATAAAATTAAATGAATTGCTAATTGCTACGTTGAAATAAAAATGCAAAGCCTGTACAAAAATTGGAAATCATGAATATAAATAATTGGGAATCATGTAAAAAATGTAAATAAGATAAAAACACATTTCATTTATCTATTATAACATTTATGTAGTTTTGTTGGCTTGGCTGTTTCCTTATAAAAGTCCAGAAATTTGCCAAGGTTTTCATCAGGTGTCTTTTTAATTATATGATGTCATTACGTTGCTGTCTTGCCGCCAGCCAGTCGCTGCATTGCTGATCGTGGTTTCGAGTATCGATACATAGCCCCTTTTAAACCAACCCATGAACGTGCAATTATCTCAAATAACTCAATCCAGCCATACTAATCATCCTGATTAGCGCGATGATATCATCTTGGATGTGACATTTCATCTCGGATGTAATAAGCGACGTACGAAGATGGGCCCCAGGCCTGGTCCTCTCTTGTCTTGCACTGTCGTCACTCCTCCTTTTATCCTTCCGGAGCTCCTCCATGGGGCTCGAGACCGGTGAGTGGCGCAGGTGTCGTGCATTATCACTTACTCCACCGGCCCCGTCCCACTCGTCATAACATGTTTTCTTCAAATGAAGAATGTTGAAGAAGGTTAAGGTCCAGTATTGCATGGTTAAAAAAGCACTGAGACATTTTTCTGAATTATATTTTCTTTTATGGTCTACAGTAGAATGTAAGTCATACAGGTTTGGAACGACTTGAGGGGAAATGAAGTAAATAAGATCACTTACACTTTACAAACTGATCATAATCATCTTTGATATTACACCTCTATGATGATCTTGTGACCACTGTTTCCAGAGCTCCCTGGATCAGCTTGAGAAAGACCCTGTCTTTAACCCTCTCTGTCTGGACTCCAACCTTTACCCACACCTTAGAATTAGAGGTTTGCTCACCCGCTCATCACAACCATTTGGAGCACAAGGCCAGGGCCGCGGCCATCGCAGGGGCGCCAGTCGACCACCAGAGGGCTCCACACAGCGTCAGGTTAGAGGAGTAGAATGGAACAAAATGTGTAAGATAGTAGAATAGAACAGAAGATCTGTGTTGACTAGTATTTGATCTGCAGTTTGCTATAACTGGAGTTTTGGACAGTAATTTGGAGATGATAGCTGTAGAATTATTGGTATTAAAATGACTTTTGATTAACTTCTTGATGCTCTAGGGGAAATTGAAGAAATAATGCACAGTTTTATCATACCTTCATTATAAAAAACAGATATGATAAACCTCTCTGATACGGTGTCAGTAGTGTTGACATAAGTTGACCTAAATAGATGAGATGTAATCAGGTGAGGTGTTTGTCAAGCTTTAGGAACTTTCAAACACTACTCTCTACATTGTACCATTTTAGTTGAGCTCTAAATCTGAATACAAATAGTAGAAAAACTAAAATGCAAATAAATAGAGAGGAAGTGTGTGTGTTTGTGTGTGATGTTGAAAGGGGGAAATTATTGCCCCAGAGAGCAAAAACGAAACCAAGCACTGGCCTAATATTGAAACACCCACGCAAGGGGAAGACAAAAAAAAAAGAGCAAAAGGGAGAATGAAAACGATAGAGTAGTCAAAATAAACGGGTCCCTATTTTGGAACTCTCCACAATCAGACTCAACATGACCGATTTTCCAGCCACAAGGACTTTGTGATGTGACGCTATCATAAATATATTTATGATCGATAGAACGATATGCTGCAAATTCAAAACACAAAAAATTTAGTGATTATGCTAGTGCACTGAGGAACAAATGTGACAGGAGTGATTTATATTTTATATAAAGCATGCAAGTTCCACCAGTTGATAAGGAGTTTGTCAAACCTGACTCCAGCATGATTTGAGATGATCCAAAGAGCATCCTGAGCTTCAGTGGAAATGGAACATCTGATCATCAGGACAAAGTGTCACATGATCACATGTAAATTTACTCATTTGATTAGTGACCTAGAAATAGTGCAAAAACTTATCTTATGACCATTTATTATTTGTTTTTACATCATATCGTTATTTGTTTCAAAATTAGAGTTTAACCAATTTTAGGAAATTTTGCCTAAAGGGGCTAAAGCTGCATACACAGAGAAGTGTTAGAAGGTCACAATGACACTTACAGTTAGGCTTGGAGGAGAAGCTAAACAGACATTCAAGTCATTCAAGACTTTGGTTGCAGTCAAAAACAAAGCGCACCAAACAAATCCTGTTATAGAGGGGGGTTTTTTTGGATGTTTTGCTGTTCCTTACTCTCTAATTTTTCTCTTGTCATTTTTGGTTGGCAGGGTCGGCAGTCTCAGAGTCGCGTGCGAGCCACAGTGGCCCCGCTGCCTTCCATCCCTTTAAACAAGATGCCTCGCCATTTACTAACCCTCAGCCACTCCCGACCCTGTGCTCCTGCCCTCTTTTTCCAGGACAACTATGAGGAGGAAGACCCTTTGATGATCCAGTAAGGAGAAAGAGAGAAAGTATAAAACTTTCACTATAAGAGGAAATTGCACATTCACATTCACACTCACACTGACTGACACCAACAGTTTCTAAACTCCCACAGACAGGATGTTACATATTTGCACATGACCTGATATACACTTATTATATGTACAGCTAATTTGAAAAATATATTTGCTATACAAATTTGGTTTACTATTCAGAGAACACTGTACTGTGCAATGGAGAACAGTACTAAATTTAGATTCTCTCATCTAACGCAGAGCAAGTTTTAAACACTCAATATACACCTTAAGCTAGCTATACAGACCATACCTTATTTCTAACAAGACGAGGGCTGGCTAGGTTAAGTCAATTGCTCGGTTTTCAGAATACAGTTTAGTAGTGCAACATCAAAGCTCGATTTATCTTCTTAAATCTGAAAAACATTACAGCACAGATTAAATAACCTCATTACTACTCCAAATAAAAACTTCAGCAACTTTGAGACTGACACTGCAAAATCAACCCTCATATTTCAGACACTCAGTACGGAAAAAAAACAAGCTGTTTTGTTACCCTGATATTTGAAATTAAACCAGTCCTCATAGTAACTAGCATGATTTCACTCTTGGAGACGTAATTAAACTAACGTTGTTCCATACGGTTTAACAAAGCCTGCACCGCAACTGGGAAAAAATATATAATTGCGAACTGCTGAGGCTGCAAAAAGAAATCAAACACAAAACCACAGAATTGTAAAAAGACAAGAAGAAAGGCTGTTTAAAGAGAAAGAACTGCCTTCTCAGTTTAAATGCTGTGGCTAGAAGGCTCTGTAGAGAGTTGAGGAGGAAGAAGGCCAGAGTAGTGGAAAAGTAGAGCCATTGTCTTCCTTTATGGAAGCCTCCAGTGCAGCCCCAAGGGAGACACACTGTACTCAGCTGAGCAGGAATTCAAGACCTTCAATGAGTTACAGAAAGCGAAGAGAGGGGAAAAGAAAGAAAGAGGTTGCTGTCTAGCCCCGTGACCTCTTAGAACAAGGTTCAGCTTTGGAGGCGCTGGTTTAGAGTTGCGAGAGCTGTGGGACGTGATTCTGAATGCAGACTGAGGTCAGAGCTCTAATATTACTCAATGGGCCTCTCTTACTAGACCCCATCAGTATTGCCTCATTAAGTTGTCCGCCATTTCACCCACCTGGCACCGCCTACGCCTTGTCTTTATGACATCATGCTGAGGTTTGGCATTGTGCAAACGGCACAAAAAGCAGACATAGAGAGAGGATCTCACGTCATTTTCCCCTCCTTTTTCATATTTTACGTTCACGATTTCCTAACTTTTTCAGCTGTTATGAAAGAGATTCAGTAGGGAGTTTTTCTCTTATTTTGAAATTGTTTTCCAAATGTCTCTCTACTTCTGGTTAACTAATGTTTAGCCTGCGTTAAGAATATTCATTGTAATAATTTTTTTAGTTTTTAGTCTTGTTAACACTTTTTATTTATATATATATTACTTCTATATTTTTATTAACACTATATTATAAATGGTTTGAAAATTATTAATCGATGTTGTTTAATGTTTTGCTGTTGCCCTTTTAAAAATAAAACACCTTAAAAATGACATTTTACATGAGAATGAAATCAAACAGGCACGCCTAAAAGTTGTAAAAACTGGATGGGGGAGGAAAAAAATGGTAATAATCCATTAAAATAAAACTGTTAAAATTTGACTATCATATTTTTTTAAAGGAACGAAGTTAGCAATCTCAGTTTTTAAAAATCAATATAACTACATAAAACATACAGTAGATTAACAGTATAATTTATATTTACTATACCTTAATGCTGTCTATATCAATTATATTAATTACACCAAGAATCAGTAATAAGGGTTGTCAAATTTTTTTTTAAATGAAATGTTAAATATTTGTTAATTATTTCCCAATGTGCATACTACAAACTTTTTGTTAAAAGTTAATTTGATGTATTTAATAATACACATAGGTGATTAATGCAAAAATGATGTTCAATGATGTGTACTTCCAAGTACAGTACAGATTTTATTTTAACCTATGAGATACTTGTATTTCAATTTTAGTTGAAAGATGTAACGAATGCACTTCCCCATCATTTGCTTCATACTTCAGAGAACAACAGCTCAGTTCTGTTTTCCGTTTGGTTATCCAAACATCAAGTGGCCAGCGGAACGAAAACATAAACGGAACATTCAAGAAAACAGGAACTAGTACAACATGAGAAGTGCATCCAAACTGAACCAATGTATACCTTTTTTTTTATTCACATGATGCCAAAACTGAAACTGATAACATGACCTCCTTAAAACACATACACTATTTAAAGCTCAAGTGGTAACATAGGTCTCTAAATAGAAAGCATCTGTTTAGCATGATGAAACAAGTTTGCAAAAATGTTTGCTTGTCTCAAATATTTATTCAGTATGTTTGTATTATATCCAACAGCAAGTAACTAAATAAACAAATAACTGTCAAACTAAATTAAAAACTATACCGATTGCAAATGATGATGATAAGAAAAGAGGGGAAAAGAGGTGTTGTCAGTCCACTTCCTTTATTATTACCTATGAGTAATCCGCTGTTAAAATTAAACACTGCAACCCAGTATGATGGTAAACTATGCTTTTTAAACAAGTCAGACCTTGGATCAAATAAATGCATTCTTTTTAGATGAAGGACTCTAAGAGCACTAAACGTTGAAAAAATACAGCAGAATGTGATGAATAGATCAGATTTTGGCGGTCCGCTCAAAAGAAAAAAAAACTGAAAGAAAAGACTTGGGGAGACTGGAGAGAGGACAAAAGGAAATGAGTGAGAGGGCGAATGAGAAAGAAAACAGGACAGGGAACAGTCTGTACCTTCACACACTGCCAGGCAGACACATATTAACTCAGCCAACATTTAACTCCCATTTGAAGTAAGGCCCCTATTTTACACAGATGGTTAATATTCACTTTGCATCAGGATTATCCCTCAGATGTCAGACACTGTTCAGGACAACAGAGGACTAGATGAATAAGGGACTGAGAGTGAAGGCTCGGGCATTCAGGGTGATTTCATGCCCTGTTTACAAACAGTCCAGATGTACATGTACTTGTACATTTTTGGAAATGGAAAAGTAAGAATAACTAGAGAATTCTCTTGTACTATAATTTTTATTATCATCGTCATCATGTTAAACAACAGCACAGCTGCTGACTCATTCACATACATATAAAACACACACTCATAGCAGTGGATTAGTATCCTTTTGCTACAATCCCCATGCAAAACAATTCAAGGTTTGTACGTGCAAAAACTGACCTTTTTGTCTTTGCACTTTAACCATTAAATTACATCTGGTAGATAACGTTCACACAACAACACTCGATTCTCCAGGGAGCCGAGTGTTATGACAAGTGCTTCATAATCTCTTCCGATACAAAAGTCACAGACTCAAATTTACAAAAAGGATTACTTTGCCCAAGAAGTGCAAAAATCTGGCATGTGCCAGTACAAGCCCTTTCAGAGGGCATTATCCATATAAAAGTTTTGTACAGTCTTAGCTCTCAATCATTTTGACAGTCAGTGACTATATGACTGAGGTTTCAATCCGAGCACTGATGCTGAGCGCTCCCTTGTTAACCATAAACACATTTCCTTAAATTAAAGATCTAAGGGTTAAGGAAAAGGAGACCAGACTGCCTAAATTGAAAGGTTAGGTCAAATGTCACCCAAGTTGTCATAGATGATGTCTGGAGACTGCATGGTAGGATGCCACGCATTTGGAGGTGGCTGATGTCTAGATACTTTACTGTAAATCTCCACATTTCCTGCACCAGCACCTCTTCTGCCACCTTCCGTGCTGTTGTGGCTGTTGCTACTGTTATTGTTGTTCAGGTTAACACTGCCTTTAATTTGAGGCAACGGAGGAGGGTCTTTCTTGGGCAGTGCTACTTTGCCTGGTTTGGGTGCTGTGACAGGTTTGGGGCCTTTTGGTCTGGGCACTGGCAGTGGTTGTTGAGCCACCTCGTGACCTTGAGGCTCCTCCGTTCCCCTGGTTCTCCAGGGATGCATTTCCAACCGTGCTTCATCATAAAGCGTGATAATAGGCAGTGCAGATCCAGCACGTCCCTCTGGCTCATCGTAGATGTGCTCTGTAGGACCTCCATCTGCAGGGTGCCTACTTTGCCCATCGAGTCCCAATCCCACTGTCCTCTGAACCAAGTCCAGACTGATCTGATCATAGATGTCTGAATAGAATGGATCAGGCTTGATGCCTGGGTTGCGGCTACCCCCATCATCGCCAGTCGGCCTGAGACGTGGGTTAGGAGTGGGCATGACTTTGATACTGTCTACCGGGTCAGAGTACAAACAGTCTCCTGGGCTGGGCAGCGAACGGACCGAGTCAGCAGGCTCCGAGTATAGACTCCCTTGGTCCTCTAACAGATTTTTGGACCCACGTGGCATGGGAGATCGCGGCGGGGTCCCACCAACGGGAGGTGGCGGCTCTGGAAGGCTTCGGCCCTTTAAATTTTTCCCATCGTTCTCCTTTCTACCAAAGACACCATCTGCAGACCCAGGCTTGCTACCACCAGAATCTCCATCTGGTTCACGACTGTTTGCTTCTGAGATGGCAGCACGGATCTGCTGGAGAGCTGGGCAGTCTGAGTCTAATGATGGACAACTTTGGTGTCGTTCTTCAGCTTGGGCTTTCTGCTCCCGAATGGATTCCTCAACAATGTGGAATATTTCATTTCCCTGCTTTGTCTCGAAGGTGAAGCTCCCCGGCCCAGATTCACATCTTCGTCCGGCTTCAAAAGAGAACATAACCTGCAGAGAATGTGACAAAGTGTTTGGGATATTTTGTTACTTTTGTTTTATTCACTTATGCGCATGGACATTAAACTTGCTTTTTGAATGAACCTTCTTTAAATAAATATCATCATGTTATCAATATTATTTTAGCATTATTTATATACTACTACAGACTTAATTATATAGATTGTTTTATTAGATTATATATTATATTTTCAGTTTTTATATTAATTTTAGTAGTTGTATTAAGTGTTTTAGTTTTATTTATTTATTTTCAAAAATTTCAGTTTTTATTTGTTAAAACATATTTTTAACAGTTGGGGAAAAAAGGGACCCAGCACACTGGGCTTATTAATCTTTCCAGTCACATTTTATTTTGGGGACAAATTCTCAATATTAACTATTAACTACAACTTTTGCCTCAAACTCTTAATTTTCTACTTATTAATAGTTAGTAAGGTAGTTACGTTTAGGTATGGGGTAGTATTACGGGATCTAAAATATGGCCCTGCAGAATAAGGAATTAATATATGCTTTACAAGTACTAATAAACAGCCATTATTATGGGTGCTCCGATCAGGATTGTTGAGGCCAATCCCAGAAAGCAGTATCTTCCGATACGATCACCGATATAGATCTTTTTAAAGCCTTCTTTTTATCATGTAGAATTATTTATAGTGATGATCCAATCAAGATTTTTAGACATTTATGCAGGGCCTGAATTTCATTTTTGAAAATTAATTCCCCTCTTAGGTGACTCTTGTGAAGGGGGATTTTTTTTAATTTGAGGGGTGGAGAGGGGGATTTTTTAGACATTTTTAAAAAATATATATTTATCTCACTTAAATGTTTGATCATGCACTGCATTTTTGTTTTGACAACCGTGCAATTGTGGCACACTAGCTTACACACAGCACAAGCCTGATTTCGTGAGCTGTATGTGAGGCGACCTTTTACACCAGGTTCACACATACTCCGTTTGCAGTGTGTATGCAGTCCATGTGCAGTACGTAAGCAGTGCAGAAGCAGCACGGACTGTGCTTTCACACAGGAGTCTGCAACTGATCCAGGGATGTTTACAAACACCACATTTATCCATTATTTTGATGTCAAATCCAAAAGCATTGTGATTCTTTTTTTTACACAGTACATTAATACAATCTTTCATAGACGTGTTTAAATGCAATAAATATAAGAAACACATTATTCAATGCTTTATTCTAGATTGATATATTAAGTTGCTCAAGCAAGTGGCAAAACATTTAAACTACTTTTCTTACATTATCACACAAATCCAAAACTTACCATTGACAGAAACAGTCAGCTCTACTGCCTTTTCTTTTGCATTTAATTCTTTATTACAAGCAATCCTGCGGTTCATAAAGAGTTTTGTTTTACTACCTCCACGAGTGCCATCTATTATTGCCTTATCTAAAAGTGCTCTTTTCCTTTAAAGCTAGCAAAAAAGCCATAGCCTATGTGTTGACTGTGAAACATAGTAGACTTTAATTATAAGCATTTATGGTGTAATTACCGGTACTACATTTCTGTGTCAATCCATGTTCATATTCACCGCAATCAATGATGCTGAGCGCTCCCTTGTTAACCATAAACACATTTCCTTAAATTAAAGATCTAAGGGTTAAGGAAAAGGAGACCAGACTGCCTAAATTGAAAGGTTAGGTCAAATGTCACCCAAGTTGTCATAGATGATGTCTGGAGACTGCATGGTAGGATGCCACGCATTTGGAGGTGGCTGATGTCTAGATACTTTACTGTAAATCTCCACATTTCCTGCACCAGCACCTCTTCTGCCACCTTCCGTGCTGTTGTGGCTGTTGCTACTGTTATTGTTGTTCAGGTTAACACTGCCTTTAATTTGAGGCAACGGAGGAGGGTCTTTCTTGGGCAGTGCTACTTTGCCTGGTTTGGGTGCTGTGACAGGTTTGGGGCCTTTTGGTCTGGGCACTGGCAGTGGTTGTTGAGCCACCTCGTGACCTTGAGGCTCCTCCGTTCCCCTGGTTCTCCAGGGATGCATTTCCAACCGTGCTTCATCATAAAGCGTGATAATAGGCAGTGCAGATCCAGCACGTCCCTCTGGCTCATCGTAGATGTGCTCTGTAGGACCTCCATCTGCAGGGTGCCTACTTTGCCCATCGAGTCCCAATCCCACTGTCCTCTGAACCAAGTCCAGACTGATCTGATCATAGATGTCTGAATAGAATGGATCAGGCTTGATGCCTGGGTTGCGGCTACCCCCATCATCGCCAGTCGGCCTGAGACGTGGGTTAGGAGTGGGCATGACTTTGATACTGTCTACCGGGTCAGAGTACAAACAGTCTCCTGGGCTGGGCAGCGAACGGACCGAGTCAGCAGGCTCCGAGTATAGACTCCCTTGGTCCTCTAACAGATTTTTGGACCCACGTGGCATGGGAGATCGCGGCGGGGTCCCACCAACGGGAGGTGGCGGCTCTGGAAGGCTTCGGCCCTTTAAATTTTTCCCATCGTTCTCCTTTCTACCAAAGACACCATCTGCAGACCCAGGCTTGCTACCACCAGAATCTCCATCTGGTTCACGACTGTTTGCTTCTGAGATGGCAGCACGGATCTGCTGGAGAGCTGGGCAGTCTGAGTCTAATGATGGACAACTTTGGTGTCGTTCTTCAGCTTGGGCTTTCTGCTCCCGAATGGATTCCTCAACAATGTGGAATATTTCATTTCCCTGCTTTGTCTCGAAGGTGAAGCTCCCCGGCCCAGATTCACATCTTCGTCCGGCTTCAAAAGAGAACATAACCTGCAGAGAATGTGACAAAGTGTTTGGGATATTTTGTTACTTTTGTTTTATTCACTTATGCGCATGGACATTAAACTTGCTTTTTGAATGAACCTTCTTTAAATAAATATCATCATGTTATCAATATTATTTTAGCATTATTTATATACTACTACAGACTTAATTATATAGATTGTTTTATTAGATTATATATTATATTTTCAGTTTTTATATTAATTTTAGTAGTTGTATTAAGTGTTTTAGTTTTATTTATTTATTTTCAAAAATTTCAGTTTTTATTTGTTAAAACATATTTTTAACAGTTGGGGAAAAAAGGGACCCAGCACACTGGGCTTATTAATCTTTCCAGTCACATTTTATTTTGGGGACAAATTCTCAATATTAACTATTAACTACAACTTTTGCCTCAAACTCTTAATTTTCTACTTATTAATAGTTAGTAAGGTAGTTACGTTTAGGTATGGGGTAGTATTACGGGATCTAAAATATGGCCCTGCAGAATAAGGAATTAATATATGCTTTACAAGTACTAATAAACAGCCATTATTATGGGTGCTCCGATCAGGATTGTTGAGGCCAATCCCAGAAAGCAGTATCTTCCGATACGATCACCGATATAGATCTTTTTAAAGCCTTCTTTTTATCATGTAGAATTATTTATAGTGATGATCCAATCAAGATTTTTAGACATTTATGCAGGGCCTGAATTTCATTTTTGAAAATTAATTCCCCTCTTAGGTGACTCTTGTGAAGGGGGATTTTTTTTAATTTGAGGGGTGGAGAGGGGGATTTTTTAGACATTTTTAAAAAATATATATTTATCTCACTTAAATGTTTGATCATGCACTGCATTTTTGTTTTGACAACCGTGCAATTGTGGCACACTAGCTTACACACAGCACAAGCCTGATTTCGTGAGCTGTATGTGAGGCGACCTTTTACACCAGGTTCACACATACTCCGTTTGCAGTGTGTATGCAGTCCATGTGCAGTACGTAAGCAGTGCAGAAGCAGCACGGACTGTGCTTTCACACAGGAGTCTGCAACTGATCCAGGGATGTTTACAAACACCACATTTATCCATTATTTTGATGTCAAATCCAAAAGCATTGTGATTCTTTTTTTTACACAGTACATTAATACAATCTTTCATAGACGTGTTTAAATGCAATAAATATAAGAAACACATTATTCAATGCTTTATTCTAGATTGATATATTAAGTTGCTCAAGCAAGTGGCAAAACATTTAAACTACTTTTCTTACATTATCACACAAATCCAAAACTTACCATTGACAGAAACAGTCAGCTCTACTGCCTTTTCTTTTGCATTTAATTCTTTATTACAAGCAATCCTGCGGTTCATAAAGAGTTTTGTTTTACTACCTCCACGAGTGCCATCTATTATTGCCTTATCTAAAAGTGCTCTTTTCCTTTAAAGCTAGCAAAAAAGCCATAGCCTATGTGTTGACTGTGAAACATAGTAGACTTTAATTATAAGCATTTATGGTGTAATTACCGGTACTACATTTCTGTGTCAATCCATGTTCATATTCACCGCAATCAATGCGCTGTTACTTTAATTTTGCACTTGCAGCACAGCAAAAATAGACTCCGGTACTACATTTCTGTGTCAATCCATGTTCATATTCACCGCAATCAATGTGCTGTTACTTTAATTTTGCACTTGCAGCACAGCAAAAATAGACTCGGTGCGGAAACGATCTCTGCACTGCTGCAGACCGCAACCGTGTGCAGTGTGAGCGGTTTAATCAGTTATCATGAGCGCTAGGGCTGAACGATTAATTGCATTTGCGATAATATCGCAATATGAAAAAACGCGAGTTTTACATTTTTCGGTAACGTGAAACGCGAGAGTAAAGAGGTGTGTTGGACTGGAAGATCAGATCAGTGAATGAAATCAAAGGACGGCGAGAGAAAGCATAAGGAGACGTCCACGCTCTTTTATAGCTCTCGCAGTACTTTGATGACACACACCCATCGGTCTAAGCAGCGCTGCTTCAAGTCGAGCGCGGGCCATCAGCAGAAAAAAAAAGAAATAAAACAGTAAACAGCCAAAGGACGTAACTTAGAGTGGGAGATGGATCGGTTTGTGAAAGCGAAGAGAAAAGCCATAGATGAAGTTGCATAGACCCAGGCAGGTGCTGGTCATTCAAAAGCTAAATGCAGAAAATATGACGAGGCATATCTTGCTCTCGGCTTCACTCACCGTGTCTATACCGGACGCTACAGTTGTCACGTCGCGCCACAACAGTCAACACTGAACGCGACAAAGCGACTGTTGCAAATCATTTTAACTTTGTGTCAGTACGTCATAAATAGAACAAGGCATCAGTTTACAGTTTCTACTGTATTTTGCCACTCGCGTCCGGTGTAGACACGGTGTTTAATGTCGTTGGTGAGGAGGAAAGCCTGTGTGTGTGTGTGTGTGCCTTAGCGGACAGCATGAAACCCACAAAAAATAAATAAATAACAGAGAGAGAATAATAATAATAACAACAGTTATTCTCTCTATGCTATTTTTCAATGTTTCAAATTATGTTTCAATGTTTTTTAAATTAAAAAAGCATTAATTTTTCATAATGTTTAGTGAATTTTTTTTTTTATAGGTTTAAAGGGG
The DNA here is from genome assembly GCF_001515645.1 of Sinocyclocheilus grahami. Taxonomy (NCBI): domain Eukaryota; kingdom Metazoa; phylum Chordata; class Actinopteri; order Cypriniformes; family Cyprinidae; genus Sinocyclocheilus; species Sinocyclocheilus grahami. The sequence continues at coordinate 1,793,818 of NW_015505231.1, forward strand.
AGCGCGACCAAAAAAGTTTGAGAACCACTGGTCTAAAGTTAACAGACAGTGTTTAAAAAGTGCAGTCCACATGTTTGCATATGTTTATTACAGTGACTCTGAATTACCTAATGTAGTGTGGTAAAGCAACAGATTTGTTTTTATATTTCTGCAATCTACTTTAGTTTGTGTGATCTGTTACTGACTTGCATATTAATGTTTACACCAGGCTTATTTGTCAGTGCTTTATGTTGTCATAATTATGACATGCTTACAAGGTTAGAAGTTCAACAAATCCATCAATATACTACTGTGATTGTAGTTAATAAAATAAAAGTTAATAAAAATGTCATTCATATCAATTCATGCATCACCTAATTTCATCGCAACATATAGGCCTGGCCTACAGAAAAGAACAGGTTTAATCTATCTAATAGTGTGTTGGTCATACTATACAATGATTTATAGCTTGTCTTTGTTGAATAATACAGAACATAAAGAGCTTTAAAAAATAATTGCATATTAAATCGCAATCGTAATATTGGTAAAAAAAAAATCGCAATTCAATTATTTTCCAAAATCGTTCAGCCCTAATGAGCGCGGAAAAATACGCACCGCATACACACTGCAAACAGAGTAATGTGAACCTGGCCTTATGTGTGTGTGCTGCGAGTGTGCATGAGTGCACGTTCTCCAGCAGAGAATCATTACACTACTTAATGATTATTAAGCAAGAATTAAACAGAAATGCGATTGATAAACTTTAGTGACGATGCGACACTGCCTCGATTGTGCAAGTGACAATTCCTGTGTCAACTGTGCAGCGTGCAGCTCGCTTATAGCGCAAATGCGATGTGATTTGAAGCCATTTGCGCATTTTGAGAGAGTGCACGCGGTGATTCGCTCGCGCTGTTTGTGAAATTATGTCTCACAGAAAGTTTTCAAATTACTTTATAAGTTATTTAATGAAGAAATATGAATTGCACCTCACCTTCAGCATTATAATTATTTTACACCCCGCTGGACAGAGTGTGCCGGTGTCGCTGCATGTCATGCCAAACCTGACGGCAGGCGCATCATCAGCTTGAGATCGTTTTTTTTTAGATCAGCCTTTATAGAGACCACCGATCAAACATACCAAAGCGATTATCGGCCGATAGTGATTGGTAGCCGATCAATCGGAGCACCCCTAGCCATTATGCTAGTAATATGCATGCTAATAAGCAACTAGTTAAGAGTGAAAATTGGTCCCTCAACTTAAGTGTTACAGTCTTTTCAAACCATCATGACCTGCATTCAGTAGTCATTCACCGCATTAGCTCTGCCTTCCACCCACTCATAAAGGAGAGAGGAAGGCCAGCTTCCTGTACCAAGGCAGTTTCTATAGTAATGACAGAAAGCAGAGTTGGAAACAACAGTTGCTTAAATTCCTGCTTTATATGTCAACTGTAGTGTGAGGCCAGCTGTCTGCAACTATGTTGGGTTAATGCAAACAGAAGTTAGATTAATTTAGACGCACTGTAAGCAGTCTACATTATAAGGAATGAGATTGCGAGCTACGCATTTACAAAGTCAAGGCTAAGACTGAATGCAGTCAGAGTTGAAGGTCATCCATCACCTGTTACCATCCCACAGAAGAGATTCAGTGTCATGCAATTGATCATTGTTAATAATTCACATTGATTTTTATTGGTTTGAAACCTCAGTGTGCTTTAATTGAGGACATTTCAAAATCAGAAGTGACTAAAACTCACCCTGTCTCTTCCATAGCGCCGGAGAAGCTTGTAGGGCCATACAAGTAAATGCTTTTTAGTCTTGGGGTCCTTCAGGATAAGGTTGTCCACATTAGCCCTAAGCCAGTAATTACCAGAAAGACCACAGCGCTCTGATGCTTCTGTCCTCTGGACACTCACCCAAAACTCATTAACTGCAAAACAGAACAGATTCAAGTTAAAGTGTGTATATGAAATTCCTTGTTCTGAATTTGGTTCAAGTTTACAGTAATACCACAGGTCAGGTATAATTTTGTATGTGACTCAATGACAAAAAGAAAAAAACCATGATAAAGAAAAGGAAATCTCTTTATAAAATCAACTCTACAGCTGCAGTCCGCAAGTCTTGCCTCTTTGTCGTCGTCTCTATTTGAAACCTCCAATTGCAGTTATTTGTGGAATTGTGCATCAGACGGATCCTCAGCGTGGATGAATCTAATGTTTTGAGGAATATGTGTGTAGGGATGCAACGATTATAGATTTTGTTGGTATGATTATTGTCTGAGGAATAATCACGGTTTTATGATTATGACGATTATTATGCATTTATTCATTTCCCAACATTACTAATGTATAAAATCACATGAACACTTTTTAGATATTAAAGTGTTATTTATTGCTGGCTTTTGAAACAGAAATAACACAGTAACCAACAATACAGCACAAAATAATAATAAATAAAAGGCTGCGAGTGTGCATGAGTGCACGTTCTCCAGCAGAGAATCATTACACTACTTAATGATTATTAAGCAAGAATTAAACAGAAATGCGATTGATAAACTTTAGTGACGATGCGACACTGCCTCGATTGTGCAAGTGACAATTCCTGTGTCAACTGTGCAGCGTGCAGCTCGCTTATAGCGCAAATGCGATGTGATTTGAAGCCATTTGCGCATTTTGAGAGAGTGCACGCGGTGATTCGCTCGCGCTGTTTGTGAAATTATGTCTCACAGAAAGTTTTCAAATTACTTTATAAGTTATTTAATGAAGAAATATGAATTGCACCTCACCTTCAGCATTATAATTATTTTACACCCCGCTGGACAGAGTGTGCCGGTGTCGCTGCATGTCATGCCAAACCTGACGGCAGGCGCATCATCAGCTTGAGATCGTTTTTTTTTAGATCAGCCTTTATAGAGACCACCGATCAAACATACCAAAGCGATTATCGGCCGATAGTGATTGGTAGCCGATCAATCGGAGCACCCCTAGCCATTATGCTAGTAATATGCATGCTAATAAGCAACTAGTTAAGAGTGAAAATTGGTCCCTCAACTTAAGTGTTACAGTCTTTTCAAACCATCATGACCTGCATTCAGTAGTCATTCACCGCATTAGCTCTGCCTTCCACCCACTCATAAAGGAGAGAGGAAGGCCAGCTTCCTGTACCAAGGCAGTTTCTATAGTAATGACAGAAAGCAGAGTTGGAAACAACAGTTGCTTAAATTCCTGCTTTATATGTCAACTGTAGTGTGAGGCCAGCTGTCTGCAACTATGTTGGGTTAATGCAAACAGAAGTTAGATTAATTTAGACGCACTGTAAGCAGTCTACATTATAAGGAATGAGATTGCGAGCTACGCATTTACAAAGTCAAGGCTAAGACTGAATGCAGTCAGAGTTGAAGGTCATCCATCACCTGTTACCATCCCACAGAAGAGATTCAGTGTCATGCAATTGATCATTGTTAATAATTCACATTGATTTTTATTGGTTTGAAACCTCAGTGTGCTTTAATTGAGGACATTTCAAAATCAGAAGTGACTAAAACTCACCCTGTCTCTTCCATAGCGCCGGAGAAGCTTGTAGGGCCATACAAGTAAATGCTTTTTAGTCTTGGGGTCCTTCAGGATAAGGTTGTCCACATTAGCCCTAAGCCAGTAATTACCAGAAAGACCACAGCGCTCTGATGCTTCTGTCCTCTGGACACTCACCCAAAACTCATTAACTGCAAAACAGAACAGATTCAAGTTAAAGTGTGTATATGAAATTCCTTGTTCTGAATTTGGTTCAAGTTTACAGTAATACCACAGGTCAGGTATAATTTTGTATGTGACTCAATGACAAAAAGAAAAAAACCATGATAAAGAAAAGGAAATCTCTTTATAAAATCAACTCTACAGCTGCAGTCCGCAAGTCTTGCCTCTTTGTCGTCGTCTCTATTTGAAACCTCCAATTGCAGTTATTTGTGGAATTGTGCATCAGACGGATCCTCAGCGTGGATGAATCTAATGTTTTGAGGAATATGTGTGTAGGGATGCAACGATTATAGATTTTGTTGGTATGATTATTGTCTGAGGAATAATCACGGTTTTATGATTATGACGATTATTATGCATTTATTCATTTCCCAACATTACTAATGTATAAAATCACATGAACACTTTTTAGATATTAAAGTGTTATTTATTGCTGGCTTTTGAAACAGAAATAACACAGTAACCAACAATACAGCACAAAATAATAATAAATAAAAGCCAAACAGAAGTCCATCTCTCCCATTGGAATTAAAAAAGGTGACCTCTGCTCTGTAAACATCCATGACAGTATTTCTCTTTTGAAAATAACAAATGGAAATAGATCACAAAAGTATTTCATGTTTTCAGTTTGTACCTTAATTCTTTACATTTCTTTTGGACCTGGGGTAGAGACTTTGTAAAACATGGTGAAAAAAAATTATTGTTGTTTTTTCTCTTATGAATAATACTACAACACGGATAGTAAATAACAAAGTTAATGAAGTAGCCTATTATTAATATACGACTAATATTAACTTTATTTGTCCCACAGGGGAAACAGTTACTAATGATGGAAATAAACTGAAATATTGTAATC